>NW_023627095.1:0-2671 GCF_014905685.2 Nematolebias whitei | reverse complement strand
GATTAATTTCTCCAAGTCAGGTCTTGCTAGGATTGGTTTCACTTTTGCTATTTGGCAGAGTTGATAAAAACTTTTCTGAACAACACTGCTGATCTGTTTTTCAAATTTAAAATCAGACTCAAACTTCACCCCCAGATTGGTGACACAGTCCTTGAGATAAAATGACAGTGAGCCAAGATCTATGCTGGGAGAGGGACGGCAACTTGGTCCAAACATCATAACTTCAGTCTTGTTCTCATTTAGACTAAGGAAGTTAAGAGAGAACCATGTCTTAACATCATTAAGGCAGTGTGTAAGTTGTTGAACTGTGTTGTTTTGTGCCATGGGAAAATAGATCTGGCAATTATCAGCATAAAAGTGAAATAAAATGCCATGCTTCCTAAAAATCGAGCCATGGGGGAGTAAGTAAAGGGCAAATAAAAGAGGGCCAAGGATTGAGCCCTGGGGGACACCATGTGGAAGAGGAGCAGTGGAAGACATAAAATTGTCGATTTTTACGCAGAAACTCCTATTGGTTAAATACGACTGAAACCAATTGAGGGCAACACCCCTGATGCCCACACAGTGCTCAAGACGAGAGATTAAAATGCTGTGATCAACAGTGTCAAATGTAGCAGACAAATCTAAGAGCACTAAAACAACAGACTTTCCGGAGTCTGTGGACAAGAATATATCATTTGAAACCCTCAAAAGTGCACTCTCTGTACTGTGGTGGGCTTTAAACCCAGACTGAAACGGCTCAGTGATACCATTGTCCTCTAAAAATGGTAACAACTGGTTGTAAACAACCTTCTCTAATAGTTTTGAAATAAATGGGAGATTAGAGATAGGCCTGAAATTGGAGCAGAGAGAGGGGTCAAGACCTGTTTTTTTGAGTAGAGGGCGTACAAATGCATGTTTAAAAGCCTCAGGTACTATACCAGAGGAAAGACTGCTATTGATAATCTGAAGTACACTTGGTTCAATAGTGGAAAATACCTCCTTAAACAAACAAGGTGGAATGGAATCTGCAGGAGAACCAGAGGGCCTCATATGATCAACTGTGTCCTGTAGAAAAGAGAAGGACACCAGCTCAAACTGATCAAAAACAGATGAGTGGTGTAGAGGAATAGAAGGATCATAGGAAGGCTGAGAAATACAAGCTCTGGTTGACACAATTTTATCAGTGAAGAAGTGGAGGAAACTTTCACAGATTTCAGTGGAGGCATCAAAACCAACAGACTTGGGAGCATGGAGAACAATATCTATGGTTTTGAACAAAACTCTGGGGTTGTTACAGTTAGAAGAAATTATGCCTGAGAGATATTTGTTCTTTTCGGATTTTACAGTTTTCTGATAATGTAACAGACTCTCTGTGAGAATATTAAAAGACACATGTAGTCTGTCCTTTTTCCACCTGCGCTCCGCTTTTCTGCACTCGCGCCTGGCAGCGCGCATGACGTCACCCAGCCAGGGTTCGGGGGTAGGTTTGGTGCGCCGATTCTTCAAAGGAGCGATCGTGTCCAGTGTTTGTAAACAGACAGAGTGGAAGCTGGAAACCAGTTCATCAATATTTAAACAAAGAGAGTCTTTAGAGTTATCCTCGCAGAGACCAAGAAAAGTGGAGGAGAACAAGGTTGGAGAGGAGGAGTTAAACATGTGACAGCGCTGAGGAGGAGCACGCACTTTAACTGGACAGTGAGTGGGAATGTCAAATAGGATGGGCATATGATCTGAAAAAACAGCATCACATATGTCCAAGTTAGAAACATCCAGACCATGAGACAGGACCAAGTCAAGTGTGTGCCCGAGTTCATGAGTAGGACCAGACACAGACTGTACAAAGTTAAAAGAGTCAATAACATTTAAAAAGCTCCTGGAGATTGGCTCTTCTGGGCAGCAGACGCGAATATTAAAATTTCCAAGAATGAGAAAGTAATCATATTTGCAAGAAATTCTGAAAAGTCATTTATAAAATCCTTATTGTGCTTGGGTGACCGATAGATGACGACACACAAGACAACATGAGCGCGGCCGATTTCAAATGAGCAGTGTTCAAAGTTTAGAAGTTTAGTGTTAGAAAGTTTTCACTCCTGTGTGGACTCTCATGTGTCTGTTTAAATTTGTTTTATGACTAAATCTTTGTCCAAAAAGTTCACAAGGAAATGGCTTGTCTCCTGTGTGGACTCTCATGTGTGTGTTTAAATGTATCTTCTGACTAAATCTTTGTCCACAAAGTTCACAAGGAAACGGCTTGTCTCCTGTGTGGACTCTCATGTGTGAGTTTAAATTAAACTTATGACTAAACCTTTGTCCACAAAGTTCACAAGGAAACGGCTTGTCTCCTGTGTGAACTCTCATGTGTGTGTCTAAATGTGCCTTCTGACTAAACCTTTGTCCACAAAGTTCACAAGGAAATGGCTTGTCTCCTGTGTGGACTCTCATGTGAGAGTTTAAAGTTGTCTTATGACTAAATCTTTGTCCACAAAGTTCACAAGGAAACGGCTTGTCTCCTGTGTGGACTCTCATGTGTGAGTTTAAAGTTGTCTTATGACTAAACCTTTGTCCACAAAGTTCACAAGGAAACGGCTTGTCTCCTGTGTGGACTCTCATGTGAGAGTTTAAAGTTGTCTTGTGACTAAATTTTTGTCCACAAAGTTCACAAGGAAACGGCTTGTCTCCTGTGTGGACT
>NW_023627094.1:0-2672 GCF_014905685.2 Nematolebias whitei | reverse complement strand
TATCTCCTTAACAGGAGCTTACCTCATAACGAGACAACAAGGGTGGGCGGAGAACACCCTAGTACCAAACAGCACTGCAGCAAGCAGCACCACGACCTCTGAGTTCCTCAAGACTCCACACTCTAAGAACCACACTCTGAAGCTTATATAGGAGCTTCAGTCAGAACTCCCAAGCTGACTGCAATTAAGGTGATTAAAATAGAGAGGCGTGACCAAGAAGAAACAAAACTGCAGCTCACGTACAAAACTTAGAAGGTGTCACTAGGGGCACATAACACCCCCACCGCCACTATTTTTGTATGGGGGAAAATGTAGGCATGCTGTGACACATAATACATTTCACCATACAAAAAAAACAAGTTGGGCAGAGCTCTCAGAAGCGAGAGAGAGAATCAGCTATAACATTATCCTTTTTTCTAACGTGTTTGTAAAACAATGATTTCATTCGGGCTTGTGCATATTGGAAGGTAGTTTTAGCAATTTCACAAGCTCGAGTTAACTTCAAGCGGAAATCACAGACATAGTCTAATAAATTTTTGTTAGTCTCTTCACACATCCACTTTTCTTTTAACAACTTTAACGGACCACGAACTTCGTGAGCGAAAACCAACTCTGCGGGGCTAAAACCCAAACTCTCTTGCACCACTTCTCGTATGGCAAACAACTGAAAGTGCACCCCCTCATCCCAATCTTTATCAAATTCTAAACAGTAAGTGCGTAGCATAGTTTTTAAAGTTTGGTGAAAACGTTCGAGGGCACCTTGGCTTTCTGGGTGATATGCAGTAGAGCAGGAATGTTGAATGTCTAGTTGTTTTAGAACCTGCGAAAACACCTTAGACATAAAATTGCTACCTTGATCGGTCTGCACCACTCGTGGTAAACCAAACAACGAGAAGAACTTTGTTAACACTTTCACTACGACTGGGGTGGTCATTTTCCGCACTGGAAAGACTTCTGGAAAACGAGTAGAGGCACACATTACCGTAACTAAATATTTATTTCCAGCTTTTGTTCTAGGCAGTGGTCCTACACAATCCACCAATACCCTCTCAAAAGGTTCAGCAATGGCTGGAATGGGGTATAAAGGAGCAGGTGGTATTGTCTGGTTTGGTTTCCCAGATTTTGGCAAAAATGACATGAATTACAATGACGTACCACATCTTTCTTCAAGCCTGGCCAAAAGAAATGACGTAACACGCGGTCATATGTTTTCCTTATGCCCAGGTGGCCAGCTAGGGGACTGTCATGCGCCAAACGTAAAACTTCTGGTCGATACCGAGCAGGAAGAACAATCTGTGTTACTATATGCCACTTCTCATGAGGAGAGGCTGTCAAAGGAGTCCATTTACGTATCAAAAGGTCATCGTTCAGGAAATAACCAGTATTCAGGTTTTCAGGGTTATCAGTTATTGTGTCGCAAAAATGTGAGGATAAACTATCATCCTTTCTTCTGAAGGTCAATCAACTGTTTCCTAGACATGGAGAGTTTCACTCCCTCTAAATCATCTGAGTTCACATGACCTCGGTCAGTCTCAGAATTAAACAGAAAACTGTCACTCAGTTCGACTTCTTCCTCTTCTTTTTCCTTCTCCAGTTGATGTTTTAGAGCAGCACGAGTGACTGCACATGAGGTGAAAACATCAGGGTAGGTGCGAGCTAGGTTATCTGGTCGAGCTGAAAACACTGGTACAGGAGTTACCTCTGGAGTGACTAATACTCGGCCTCCAGCTAAGTCATTACCCATGATCATAGAGATGCCAGAAATAGGAAAAGTTGGGCGTAAGCCTACCACTGCATCTCCTGAATACAACTCTGACTGAACCACAATTTTACATAAAGGAACATTAACCTCCTGCATGCTAAAACCACAAATGGGAACTCCAGCTTCAATTTCATCAACCTCATCACTAGGCAAAATACCATCCAGAATAAACGACTGTGACGCTGCTGTGTCACGCAGTATTTTAACAGGTATTTTTTTTCCTGAATGAGATGTATAAATAAACCCATCCATGATAAAAGGTTTGAAACCATCAGCTTCACAAGATTCCTTATTTTGTATTTTAATTGCAGCTACTGGCTTTGGATCCTTTCTTTGTAATTTAGGGCAATTCTTAGTGATGTGTCCTTCTTGTTTACAATAAAAAACACCTTACTTGAGCTTTCACTTCACCATCACGAGGTTCCACAGGCACATCACGCTCTCTGTGAGGCAAAATCGGTCCTCTGGGCTTGCCATTACCTTTGGGTCGAAAAGGTTGAGAAAAATCAACACTGGGCTTTATAAAACCAGGACCTCGGTTTTTATCAAAGCTTGAGCGTTCAAAATGAAGTTTATGCGTCAGCATATACTCATCAACCAAGATGGCAGCTTTAGAAACCTCAGACTCTTTATTTTCATTTAAATAAGTGGTTACTCTCTCAGGTAAAGTCCTTTTAAAGTCTTCTAGCAGAATCAACTGCCAACGACAATTTCCCAGCAGCACCTGAACGCACCACTAGCAAATTCACACACACAGCTGACAGCGCTCGCTCAATCAGCCATCTAAACAGCAGAGCTATTTTATCACAACTAGTTTGGAACTACAACCAGATCAAATCCCGGACCCGAGCTCCCAATAAATATGTTACGACCGGCTCAGACCGAACATATTTAAGGGACACAGGACACC
>NW_023627093.1:0-2672 GCF_014905685.2 Nematolebias whitei | reverse complement strand
ATAAAATGGTATGAGAAACTTTATCATCTCACCAATATGAACAAGCAGTAGGAAAAATATTTAATCTTTTAAATAACTGTTTTTTTGTTCCCTTGTTTTTGTTCAAACATGCCCAGATGTATATAATAAATTACTACTACCAATACCTTAGGGGTGCACCGATTGCAGTTTTCTGGCTGATCGCCGATTTCTAAAAAGTCTGACCTGCCGATTCAGATTTTGGCCGAAACCGATTTTGTTTTATAAGCAACACTGTCCGGAGTTATAACGTCACAATGCACCGTTAATTTTCCAATATTATTTTATTGAAAAACATACCCTTGAACAACATCCTAGAAACAATACAAACTTGTTTTAACTGGCCATGAGGTAAAGCTCTGAAATATAAATGAAGTTTAGACAATTGTTGTTAAAACAAACAAACAAAAAAATACTGGTAAAATCGGTTTTTCATGCAAGTATCAGCCGATTTCCGATTTCCCAAAATTAAGGAAATCGGGACCGATAAATTGGCCGGCGGATTTATCGGTGCACTCCTAGTGATAATCTATAAATCCTGTTAATGTTGTTATGGCATCAGTGTAAATCATTAAATGTTAACTTTGCTTGTTTTCCTCAGGCTGACTGCTTTTGTTCTTAGATCTTTTTATAAAGCTCAGACTTTTGTCTATATCGACCCCACAAAAATTGACCAGTCCAAGGATTGGTTGATAACCAAACAAAGTGAAAATGGTTCTTTCGAACAGTCAGGAAGACTCTTTAACAACAGAATGAAGGTACGTTGGTAACTTACTCAAACTTTGAACAGCACAGAAATGATTTTAACACATTTTTCTTTGCTAGTACTTAAGTCAGCACAGCTTTTCTCTTAAAGAAGTAACAAATATAGATTAAAATGATTTTGCAGTCAAATTACTCCAAAATACTACCTGTTACCTCAGGTAAATGTTAGCATACCTTATTTTACAGCTTTATAGAATTCATCCATCCATTATCTTCCTCTTGTTCTGAAGTCAGGTCTCAAGGGCCGCAGCTTGAGCAGGGAGGTCTAGACATCTTTCTCCACAGCCACCTCTTCCAGGTCTTCTGGAAGGACTCCAAGACGTGCAGGCCAACTGAGAGACAAAGTCTCTCCAGCGTGTTCTAGGTCTTCCCCGGGGTCTCCTCTCAGTCAGACATGCCCAAAGCACCTCCCTAGGGAGGCACCCAGGAAACATCCTTACCAGATGCCTGAACCACCTCAACTGGTTCCTCTTGATGTGGAGGAGCAGCGGTTGTAATAGAGCTGTCATTTTTAACAGGCGGCTGTGGCTGAGTGGTTAGAGCAGTCATCCTCCAATGCAAGAGTTGGGGGTTCGAATCCACTAGCAGTCACAGGCCGAAGTATCCCTGGGCAAGACACTGAACCCCTCATTGCCTCCTATGTGTGTCCCATCAGTGTATGAATGTGATAAAGCACTGATTAGTCTCTTTAGAATGATTTGTTCAATTAGCTTAGTAGATATCTAGTAGAGAGCTGTATGAATGGGTAAATGAGGCACAGATTGTGTTGTAAAGCGCTTTGAGAATCTTGATCAGATAGAAAGGTGCTGTACAGTCCATTTAAAAACAATAATGACAACATTGTTGTCTAATGCTAAAGAGCAGGCAACTTTTGTGCCTGGTAACGGGCGAAAAAATTCTGAGCGAGCTAGATGGAGCTCCGCTGGTATCCCCGGCCCCCTCCACCGGAGCTTCGGAGCCCCATCAGGCCGTGCAGGGTGTCACCTCCCCGGCTCCAAGCCTCGCAGGTACCCGCGGAAAATCCTCCATGCTGCCGACTCGGGGCACGGGCTCTGGATCCCAGCTTTGCATGCTCTGGATCCCGGCCTTGCATGCTCTGCAGGCTTCGAGCACTTCTGGTCACCACAGAGGATCATACGAGCTGCTGAGTCACAGAAGGCCATTGCCCGGACCCTGGCCTCACCTGCTCACAAAGGCCGAACCCTGATCCCAGCAGACAGGTGGTAGTATTTAAAAATATTTTATCCATCCATCCATCCATTATCTTCTGCTTATTCCAAAGTGGGGTTGCAGGCCCAGCAGCTTGAGCAGGGAGGCCCAGACATCTCTTTCCACAGCCACCTCTTCTAACTCTTGTGGGAGGATTCCAAGGTGTTCCCAGGCCAACTGAGAAACATAGTCTCTCCAGCATGTCCTGAGTATTCCCCGGGGTCTCCTCCCAGTTGGACATGCCCGAAGCACCTCTCTAGGAAGGTGCCCAGGGGCATCCTTACCAGATGCCCAAATGCCCGCCTCAACTGGCTCCTCTCCACGTGGAGGAGTAGTGGTTCTACTCTGAGTCTCTTCCAAATAACTGAACTTCTCACCCTATCTTTAAGGGAGAGTCCAGCTACTCTGCGGAGGAAACTAATTTCAAATGCCTGTATCCGCAATCTCATTCTTCAGTCATTACCCAGAGCTCATGACCATAGGTGAGGGTAGGAATGTAGACTGACGGGTAAACAGAGCTTTGTCTTACAGCTCAGCTCTCTCTTCATCACAACAGACTGGTTCAGAGTCCGCAATACTGCAGATGCTGCACCAATCCGTCTGTCAATCTCACACTCCATTCTTCCCTCACTCGTGAACAAAACCTTGAGATACTTGAACTCCTCCACTTGAGGCAGAAC
>NW_023627092.1:1341-2672 GCF_014905685.2 Nematolebias whitei | reverse complement strand
CTATCTATCTATCTATCTATCTATCTATCTATCTATCTATCTATCTTCGTCGTCGTCGTCGTCGTCTGTCTGTCTGTCTGTCTGTCTGTCTGTCTGTCTGTCTGTCTAAATTTATTTGTAAACAAACACACAACTTTAATTATTTGTATTTTTATAAATGCCTCAATAAATTAAAATGGTTTCAGTTTTCAGATGGATTTCCCATCCAACAGCTGTGACTGTATTTCAGTCTGATGGCGTGTCACAGTGTATGATGTACTAGTATTAGATAGCCACTGGTTGCAAAGCGTAGTACAGTTCAGTTTCACGCCGTCAGCAACCCCTTCATATCACAGCTGTTTGTTTTAGCCATAAGATGTATGGCTTTTTATGACATGAGGGCATTTTTTTTCAACATATCTTTTAAAAATCCCTCACCCTTTCTGATTATGTCAGCACCCTGTTAGTTGTGAGACTCCTTGCAGAATAAAACCACATGCTGAGTTGTTGTCTTTTCTCCCTTTGTGGTTCTTCGTTGGCTTCTGGTCTCTTACACTACCTTAGCTTGTCTAGATCTGCTTTTATAGTTGGCGACCAGACCTCCTGCTCGGCCCAGATGTATCTCCTAACAATGAGCTGCCTGGAAAGGCTGCAGGAATGGCGTGCAAGTGAAGCTTGAAAGGGTTAAAGTGAAGTGGTTAAAACACTAGCAGTAAATGCACAAGCAACATGTGCAGTCTTCATAGGATTAAGGATAAATGGACACCTCAAAAAGAGGATTTTTCTTGGCAATTTATCTAACCATAACAGCACTGCCATTTACATTACAGCAACCAAAAAGCCCTGATTTCAACACTTTTGCAACAAGACAATATTTTCACCTTTTTATCTGTGTGTTACTCTGCTTTCTGCTCATTTTTTCCCTTTCCTTTTTGTTCTGTTTACCATTGAACTAGCAGCTGAGCCACTTCTGAGTTATGAAGTTCCTCTGTCTGGCACAGTATCTGAGAGTGCATATTCTTTGCTGGGGCATCCTCCACCTCGTTTGAATAAATTCTCTGTCAACAACATTAGTCTACGTTGTAATTGGCTACCACACTGCCACAGCGACCCATGTTTTATGTGAAGACACACAATGGAAAGATTGATTTGCTTCAACTGCACATTCACTAGTGTAATCTAATGACATGGCTCTGTAAATAGGCAATGGAGAAAGCTCAACAAAACATGTAACAAAACCCCCCACTACTCTCACCCCTCACTACTAAAAATCATCCACTTGTAAAATTATTCTCAAGTGATTCTTCTATCTATCTATCTATCTATCTATCTATCTATCTATCTATCTATCT
>NW_023627092.1:0-1331 GCF_014905685.2 Nematolebias whitei | reverse complement strand
CTATCTATCTATCTATCTATCTATCTATCTATCTATCTATCTATCTTCGTCGTCGTCGTCGTCGTCTGTCTGTCTGTCTGTCTGTCTGTCTGTCTGTCTGTCTGTCTAAATTTATTTGTAAACAAACACACAACTTTAATTATTTGTATTTTTATAAATGCCTCAATAAATTAAAATGGTTTCAGTTTTCAGATGGATTTCCCATCCAACAGCTGTGACTGTATTTCAGTCTGATGGCGTGTCACAGTGTATGATGTACTAGTATTAGATAGCCACTGGTTGCAAAGCGTAGTACAGTTCAGTTTCACGCCGTCAGCAACCCCTTCATATCACAGCTGTTTGTTTTAGCCATAAGATGTATGGCTTTTTATGACATGAGGGCATTTTTTTTCAACATATCTTTTAAAAATCCCTCACCCTTTCTGATTATGTCAGCACCCTGTTAGTTGTGAGACTCCTTGCAGAATAAAACCACATGCTGAGTTGTTGTCTTTTCTCCCTTTGTGGTTCTTCGTTGGCTTCTGGTCTCTTACACTACCTTAGCTTGTCTAGATCTGCTTTTATAGTTGGCGACCAGACCTCCTGCTCGGCCCAGATGTATCTCCTAACAATGAGCTGCCTGGAAAGGCTGCAGGAATGGCGTGCAAGTGAAGCTTGAAAGGGTTAAAGTGAAGTGGTTAAAACACTAGCAGTAAATGCACAAGCAACATGTGCAGTCTTCATAGGATTAAGGATAAATGGACACCTCAAAAAGAGGATTTTTCTTGGCAATTTATCTAACCATAACAGCACTGCCATTTACATTACAGCAACCAAAAAGCCCTGATTTCAACACTTTTGCAACAAGACAATATTTTCACCTTTTTATCTGTGTGTTACTCTGCTTTCTGCTCATTTTTTCCCTTTCCTTTTTGTTCTGTTTACCATTGAACTAGCAGCTGAGCCACTTCTGAGTTATGAAGTTCCTCTGTCTGGCACAGTATCTGAGAGTGCATATTCTTTGCTGGGGCATCCTCCACCTCGTTTGAATAAATTCTCTGTCAACAACATTAGTCTACGTTGTAATTGGCTACCACACTGCCACAGCGACCCATGTTTTATGTGAAGACACACAATGGAAAGATTGATTTGCTTCAACTGCACATTCACTAGTGTAATCTAATGACATGGCTCTGTAAATAGGCAATGGAGAAAGCTCAACAAAACATGTAACAAAACCCCCCACTACTCTCACCCCTCACTACTAAAAATCATCCACTTGTAAAATTATTCTCAAGTGATTCTTCTATCTATCTATCTATCTATCTATCTATCTATCTATCTATCTATCT
>NW_023627091.1:0-2672 GCF_014905685.2 Nematolebias whitei | reverse complement strand
AACTATATGCACCTGGTGTGTAAGCTATTATGGTTGGGAACAGCTACAACTACCAGTTAAGGGGTGGAGCATGCTGAAAAGGGGTAACTACAGGGGTTTAAGCCTATAGAAAAGGGTTCCAAACTACTTTTCCATTTCTAACTTGGGTTAAGTTAGCTTTACATGGCAAAATATAGTTTGGTTCAAATGTCTGTTGTCTTTTAGACGAACGACTTGAGATTGGGTGTTTGGTTTCCCCATAAATGTTGTGGAAGTCTATGGCGAGACTTATCAAAGAGAATTAGCTATCCCCCCCGAATAGAATTGTTCGAGTAGGTTCGGCTTAAGCGATGTGAGACCAATGTAGATTATGGTACTTAAGGTAACAATAATATACATTGACTCCGCAAGGATTGCAATTTAGCGAATGAACTGCATGTTGGCATGGTTAAAGTCCTCTTAGTCTCTAACTTAACTTACACACAAGATACATTCTTACCACAGAAACAACCAAAATCAATTCAACAACGTTTCAACACCGACAAGAGTAGTGACTAAGCATCTAGAAACATCGTTTCACTGCTTCCCCTCACCCTGGTTGTCAGTTTCAGTCACGCTGTCCCGTGTGAGTGGCTTCTTTGCAGACCCGCTTACGCGAGGCATAATCATATCGAGGTGCGCTGCATGGCGATCCACGTCGACTCGGAGGGACGTTTGGCCCCGGAACAGGGATGCGAGTATCCCACACAATACGAGGGTTATCGTCATTAGCAGGGCTATGATTAATGTGTCCGCGCTTGACCACGCATAGGTAATTGGTTGGATCGGGTTCTTAGTTGTGGACCTGAGGGACTTGAGAACTCGGTTTATTGGTTCCACGTCGACGACTTGGGTGCCTTCAAAACGGATCCTTCCCAGAGTCTCTGGATCTATGTCTATAGACATATTTCCCAGGTACTCTGAGTCATCCAGAGTCGCGTCCCATCGTTCCGGATCGAGGTGATAGAGCGTCAAATCACCAATGTGTATGGTTGTTCCCTGGGGAACACTGATCCACATCGTTTTGTCCGGTAACGTCAAAGGTCTATTTGCCCCGGGTTGGTCGTAGGCTATGATCGCCTTTCTTTGAGGAGCGTTCACTAGCCAACGAGAGCCAATTATTTCCGCTTTTGCATCTTTAGCCAGGTGTCGAGGCGTTACGGTCGTTGAGCACTTAGAATTTTCCGGAATAGGTGTTAATCCGCATATGCCCGCGGTTTTATTCCACATAAACGGTTTGCTCGGGCACAGATAGTGTATCTCCCGAGTGAGAACACACATCTGCAGGTTTGGAGCTAGGTAAACTGAGGGGTTGTCGTCGTGGTACGCAACCATCCTTGGTGTGTCAATTTGAACATGGTTTTCGCCGTGCCAATTGCCAACATTTACGACGTCCCTGAGTCTATATATGCCGTTTGAGGGAATTATCGGTAGGTTGATAATGAACGCCATTTCAAATGTTTTGTGATTGACGTAGATTGGGATTGCGCTACCGAGAGTGTAAGCCAGGTGTGCCTGTGTTTGCGTAACTTTTTCGTGCGTAGCGGAGCTGAGGATGTCGTTCACCATCTGTAGAGAGACTAGATACGGTGGGATCCTACCGGTGGCTAGTGTATCTACCGACGAACTGATATCTCTAAGCATGTCAGCAAAAATCCTATCCATTAGGTGTGCGACAGCGTAATCCGCTTCAACCTTAAGGGCTAACTCATTTACCGCTATTACGAGGGCTTTGATCTCTTGGGTGGCACCCAAGAGGGTGAAGATTACCAGTAGTGGTATCATCATTGTCCTATGGAAACACAAAGAGATAGGTCTTATCTTCGTAATGGTCAAGGGTAGGTCCTGTGAATTTAAACTATGGTTAAGTTTCTTATCCATTAGTTATCTTCTGCTTGGATGACCCTTATTCCCACGAGGTCAGATTTTGTGAGATCTTTGTCTCCTGAGGTGTTGTTGCGCGCCTTGTGTTGTTTAACCTGGTTTCGATGTACCCATTTAACAGTTGGTTCTTTTTGGCCTTTACTGATTTTTATCTGGTAGATAATTGGAGACACTTTGTCGATTATCAGATGGGGTCCAGTCCATCTGGGCATCAGCTTACGGGCGAGAGTTCCGGTCCCGGACTCTCTTCTCCCAGTTTTGGGTGCAAACGTGTAGTACCAGACCCTGTCTCCCACTTGGAGTTCCTCGTGAGAGGCCTTTTGGTCGTAGTACGCTTTGCGTCCTTCAGCTGATTTTTCCAGGTTTTTCTGTGCGAAAGCAAAAGTGTTTTTAAGGTGTCTTTCCAAGTCTTTCATGTATTGTTGTGTGGTGTAGGCTGTTGCCATGGCAGCATCGCCTGGTTGGTACAACAGGTGCAGAGGGAGAGTCATTTGTCGACCCGTCATCATCTCGAAAGGAGCGATGCCAGTCGACGTGTGTGGAGTGGCCCTTATGGCCATGAGGACCAGAGGGAGTTTCACGTCCCAGTCCTTGTGGTTTGCGGCTACGTATTTTTTCAAAATACTCACCACAGTCCTGTTTGCTCTCTCAACCTGGCCTGAAGCCTGTGGGTGGTAGCCAATATGGAAGTTGGCTTTGACGCCTAGCGTCTTCCACAGTTCCTTCATTACTTCACCTGTGAAGTGTGTACCTTGGTCTGAGTTCACCCT
>NW_023627090.1:461-2673 GCF_014905685.2 Nematolebias whitei | reverse complement strand
AGTGGACTGAGTCTGGAGTAGAAACATCCAGAGCCACCGTGCACAGGTGTGTGCAGGAAATGAGCTACAGGTGCCGCATTCCCCAGGTCAAGACACTTTTGAACAAGAGACTGCGTCAGAAGCATCTCGCCTGGGACTGCTGCTGAGTGGTCCAAAGTTATGTTCTCTGATTACAGTAAATTTTGCATTTCCTTTGGAAATCAAGGTCCCAGAGTCTGGAGGAAGAGAGGAGACACAGAATTCACATTGCTTGAGGTCCAGTGTCAAGTTTCCACAGTCACTGGGGTGCCATGTCAACTGCTGGTGTTGGTCCACTGTGTTTTATCAAGGGCAGGGTCAATGCAGCTAGCTATCAGGAGATTTTGGAGCACTTCATGCTTCCATCTGCTGAAAAGCTTTATGGAGATGAAGATTTCATTTTTCAGCACGACCTGGCACCTGCTCACAGTGCCAAAACCACTGGTAACTGGTTTACTGACCATGGTATTACTGTGCTCAATTGGCCTGCCAACTCTCCTGACCTGAACCCCATAGAGAACCTGTGGGATATTGTGAAGAGAAAGTTGAGAGACACAAGACCCAACACTCTGGATGAGCTTAAGGCCGCTATCGAAGCATCCTGGGCCTCCATAACACCTCAGCAGTGCCACAGGCTGATTGCCTCCATGCCACGCCGCATTGAAGCAGTCATTCATGCAAAAGGATTCCTGACCAAGTATTGAGTGCATAACTGAACATGATTATTTGAAGGTTGGCGTTTTTTGTATTAAAAACACTTGTCTTTCGACGAGACTTCCGGCTGAATGGCGGTGAGATAAGGTGTGTTTGGGTGTGCTCCTACAGAATTAGCCTTTTCTCTGATTAATGCCTGGGCACTTTTTCCCGAGTCCGACAGCAAACAATATCTAACTTACACACTTTACATAATCCTCCTATTTTGCCATTAAAATGCCACCAAAACCGACTAAAGGGGTAAGTTCGATCCACGCTCACCTGCGGCCTAATCCTCGTAGTGAAGCCTCGAGCTGTCCTGGATCACCTCCTCCGTCTGAGGGCGACGTCAGCAGCCTTAAGCAAGAAATACTTGTAGCTCTCCGAGAGGACCTTGCTGCTATAATTAAAGCAGAATTCCATGCTGTTCTGGGTGAAAGTCTCTCGTCGATTAATGCCGAGCTGTCCGCCTTCAAAAAGGAGCTATCGTCTGGGCTAGCAGCGGTGCAGGAGAGCTTCACGGGGCTAAAGCTAACGGTAACAGAGGTGGAGAAGTCCGTCTCCACCTGCACTGACGACATCGTGAACCTCCAGAAAACAGTTGACGTCCTTACTAAGACGGTGGCACAGTTGGAGGATAAGTGCGATGACCTGGAGTCCCGGTCTCGACGTCAGAACATCCGCATCATTGGTGTTCCGGAGGATGACCCATCAGCGGCGACAACGGCTGCGGTATCTCGGATGCTAAAGGAGGCCTTCGACCTCGAGGAGGAACCGCTGCTGGACCGCGCTCATCGCATCCCAGCCCCCAAACCGAAAGCAGGCGAGCGGGCCCGTCCGATTGTAGCTAAGTTTCACTACCAAGCGGACTGTGTAAAAATCCTGGCGAAGGCGAGGGAGTTGCAGCGGGTCAAAGTGAACGGTACGAATATCTTCGTTTTCCCTGACTACACTGCCAAAACGGCCCGGGCGCGGGCGGCCTTCACGGAATGTCGTCGCAAGCTGCGGGACATCGAGGGGGTTCGGTTCGGCCTGCTCCACCCGGCCCGGCTGAAGATCACGTTTGAGGGTAACACGCGGGTGTTTACCTCTGCTGAAGAGGCGAAGATTTACATTGAGTCGATTACAAAATGAGCATTACAATTAATATAATCGATCTCACACTCAGGAATGTCATATTATTAGTTATTATTATTATTCAGGTTTGAAAATGTAATCAAAGTGTCCTGTCTACACTCACGGACTTATTTGTTTACATTCAGGGGTTTAATGTTCTGAATTATAATTAGTATGTTTTGTTTACAATTAAGGATTTAATGTTTAGAATTATAATTAGTGCGTTTTGTTTATAATTAGGGATTTAATGTTTAGAATTATAATTAGTGTGTTTTGTTTACAATTAGGGATTTAACGTTTAGAATTATAATTAGTGCGTTTTGTTTACAATTAAGGATTTAATGTTTAGAATTATAATTAGTGTGTTTTGTTTACAATTAGGGAA
>NW_023627090.1:0-451 GCF_014905685.2 Nematolebias whitei | reverse complement strand
TGTGTTTTGTTTACAATTAGGGAATTAATGTTTAGAATTATAATTAGCGTGTTTTGTTTACAATTAGGGAATTAACGTTTAGAATTATAATTTGTGTGTTTTGTTTACAATTAGGGAATTAACGTTTAGAATTATAATTTGTGTGTTTTGTTTACAATTAGGGAATTAACGTTTAGAATTATAATTTGTGTGTTTTGTTTACAATTAAGGATTTAATGTTTTGAATTATAATTAGTGTAAGAGTTCTTGTTCTCCCAGATTAGTGCCTATTATATATTTTAAATCTTTTTATTTTACTAGTTCGGTGGGAGTCACCTGACACAAGAAGGTGTTTTAGGGTTTTTACGGTGTGGTGCCATTTGGCTGTAAGGCTAAGTTTTCTGATGACTCCCGTTGGAGTCTGCACAGCCCCTTCGTTTGGGGAAGGGCTAAGTGCGATTATGGGGGGGGG
>NW_023627089.1:0-2674 GCF_014905685.2 Nematolebias whitei | reverse complement strand
TAACTCTAAACACCTGCAAAAGATTCCTGAGGCTTTTAAAAACTCCCAGCCTTGTTCATTACTCAAAACCGCAATCATGGGTAAGACTGCCGACCTGACTGCTGTCCAGAAGGCCATCATTGACACCCTCAAGCAAGAGGGTAAGACACAGAAAGAAATTGCTGAACGAATAGGCTGTTCCCAGAGTGCTGTATCAAGGCACCTCAGTGGGAAGTCTGTGGGAAGGGAAAAGTGTGGCAGAAAACGCTGCACAACGAGAAGAGGTGACCGGACCCTGAGGAGGATTGTGGAGAAGGGCCGATTCCAGACCTTGGGGGACCTGCGGAAGCAGTGGACTGAGTCTGGAGTAGAAACATCCAGAGTCACCGTGCACAGGTGTGTGCAGGAAATGGGCTACAGGGGCCGCATTCTCCAGGTCAAACCACTCTTGAACAAGAGACTGCGTCAGAAGCATCTCGCCTGGGACTGCTGCTGAGTGGTCCAAAGTTATGTTCTCTGATTACAGTAAATTTTGCATTTCCTTTGGAAATCAAGGTCCCAGAGTCTGGAGGAAGAGAGGAGACACAGAATTCACATTGCTTGAGGTCCAGTGTCAAGTTTCCACAGTCACTGGGGTGTCATGTCATCTGCTGGTGTTGGTCCACTGTGTTTTATCAAGTGCAGGGTCAATGCAGCTAGCTATCAGGAGATTTTGGAGCACTTCATGCTTCCATCTGCTGAAAAGCTTTATGGAGATGAAGATTTCATTTTTCAGCACGACCTGGCACCTGCAGTGCCAAAACCACTGGTAAATGGTTTACTGACCATGGTATTACTGTGCTCAATTGGCCTGCCAACTCTCCTGACCTGAACCCCATAGAGAACCTGTGGGATATTGTGAAGAGAAAGTTGAGAGACGCAAGACCCAACACTCTGGAGGAGCTTAAGGCCGCTATCGAAGCATCCTGGGCCTCCATAACACCTCAGCAGTGCCACAGGCTGATTGCCTCCATGCCACGCTGCACTGAAGCAGTCATTCATGCAAAAGGATTCCCGACCAAGTATTGAGTGCATAACTGAACATGATTATTTGAAGGTTGGCGTTTTTTGTATTAAAAACACTTGTCTTTCATTGGTGGGATGAAATATGCTAATTTTTTGGGACAGGCATTTTTTGTTTTCATGAGCTGTATGCCATAATCATCAGTATTAAAACAATTAAAGACCTGAAATATTTCAGTTGGTGTGCAATGAATCTGAAATATATGAAAGTTTCATTTTTATCATTACATTATGGAAAATAATGACCTTTATCACAATATGCTAATTTTTTGAGAAGGACCTGTATATATATCCAAGAGACTGAGGAAGTTTTTAAGGTAACGTCTAAACACATCGTGTCTGAAAAAGTTCAACCATGTTCTAATTACTCTAATCTTAAAATGATGGAAGCATAATTACAATAATATATATATATATATATAAAGGGACATCTTGAACAGGAAGAGATTTTGCCAAAGAACCATAAAATTGTGAAGCAGATAGACAGGAAGTGAATGTTGAAAGGTGTTGTTTCTTTTCTTGTCAAAAACTCTACTGCTGCTGAGTAGCTGCCTTGATGTGGAGCTGCAGAAGTGCCAAACTAGTTTTTCAGCATCAGAACAACATTTTTCATATCTCTTTTGCTCTGGATAACAGTAGTGCCTGCAAGTGAGACCTCATTTCTTTGAAACAGTTGAGGTGTGATTATTTCTGCAAAGATGAGGTTAACCACAAACTCCAAACAAAGAGGTGAAAAACGATGAGCTAAAACTGCTAAAACTCTCTGATGTGAGATTTTATATTTAAAGCTTTACTGGAAATCCCCAAAGATGTTCATAAGTAACAGCTTTGTTGAGCAAAATGTTGACCTATTAACAATTTAAAACGAAGATTAAACTGAATAATTAACACAGGTCACTTTTTAAAAAAAATTGTATGCCTCTTTTATGATTGTCAGTTGTTGTCGTTGTTGTCCATTGTGTCATTATTCTTTGTTGAAATCAAGTCTCTTGCTTTTCACCACTCGCTCCCCACGAGAGCGGATGCTTCTCTCCCTCCCTCTCCGCTTTGCTGCTCTGTCTGTCTGAAATTGCTGTGAGACTCTCTTGCATTTCTTCCGAACCATAATTATGGACTTGTTTTTTGACCAGTTGGTCCCTCATCTCAATTTACAACATTTCTTCGAAGAGAAGAAAGGCTTTGGGTGAGTGATTTACCCTGTTGGCACGTACGGAGCTGGATATTTCATCGACTGGAAAACTTGATGATGTGTCTATCTCTGCTGCCATCTGTGGATTTTAAGGACGCATATTTAATTGGATTTTTGATATTTGGTTCCTGCTTTTTGGATTCAGCTGGTGCTGATTTTATCTACAATCAAGGAAGTTGTCAGCAGCAAATTTGGACCCGATCACGCTGCTTGCCTTTATTGGGTTCATGTCTGGAGTACCCGGACTCAAATGCTTTGGGCTGAATGTCCTGATGCATGCTCAATAATCCAGGTAGAAAAATCCAAAAAAAGTTCAATCTGGTCCTCTGGACATTCAAAAAACAAGAAAACAAAAAAACAAAAAACAAAGCAAAAGAAACGTTTCGTCTCTCATCCAAGAGACTTCCTCAGTCTGAGGTGCTGTATTCAGCTCAGTCTCTTAAA
>NW_023627088.1:0-2675 GCF_014905685.2 Nematolebias whitei | reverse complement strand
ATTAATTGCATTTTAATCCCAGATGGATTTTGGAGTCAGTGCAGCTCCAGATTAAGTGTCCCCTCAGAAGAGCTCCATGTCACTTGTGACAAACTGTGACATGATGAGCTGCTTAGAAGATGAGAAGTGTCTCATTCTTCTCAATGGACAAAGTGCTCGATTCAAATGAACAAAGATTCAGCTCTGCCACAAATACCTTAATCTCTTTAAAATGCAGTAAGCAGATAAATATTGTGTACTATATGTGTACCACGTACACAACACACCAAAGAGTACTGTATGAAGCTAGAGAGAAATTAATTAATAGTTGTTTTTATTAGTTTTATTCATGTAGCAGTATAGAAATATACCTGGCTAGAGACATGTCACGTGGTTAAATGAGGTGTACGGAGTATAAAAGGAGGCAGCAGTGCTTCTTCTGGCACCTGGTTTCTTCCTGCTCCCTCTACGTGGCTCGCAGCCCGTGTGGGGTTTGGTTTTGGCTGAGCGGCAGATCGTGTTATGCGTGCTGTTCTGGCCTTCGTGGGGTGGGGTAGGTGTCCTCTCTTGGTGCACTCTACTTGATCTTTGTGGTTTGATTGCAGGTGAACACCAAGCTTGCTGCTTTCCTCCTCTTCCTTCCAGTGTGTGTGTGTGTGTGTGTGTGTGTGTGTGTGTGTGTGTGTGGTGTGTGTGTGTCAGCAGGTGAGTAGTTGAGTCCTGACGCACATTGTCAGCTTCAAGTTTAATACCTTTTGATAGTGATCAGTGACTGACTCTCACATGTGTTTTGTCTCTACAGAGGACTACAACTGTCTGGTTTCTCCAGATTACTGCACTCGTCTCCAGACGCCCGTGGCTGCTTCTCTGGATTTCTCCACGCACTATGTCTGGGGCGCGGTCCCTGAGAACTCGTGTCAGTGGCCTGGTTAATTAGCCACACACCTGGGAAATACGTACTGTATTTATTTGAGGTTGACAGCCTCAAGTAAATATATCTAATTTAAATTAATTTTTAATTTTCTTGCAATGCTTTAATGTTTATTGTATTTTTTTTTGTTTGTTTATAACCTCCACACTTGCTTCAAGTTTCTTTATTGTCATTCACATCACAACATGAGGTGGAACGAAATTTTAAAGTCTACTCGAGGTTTTAAAATTTTCATCAAAAAACGTTTTGTAGATCTGGTGGGTTTAGGTTATTTTGGCCCAATCAGAATTACAAAAATTGTTGACGTTTACGAGATAATAACAACTTAACGTGCCTAGCACTAGTTTTTGTATTTTAAACAGACACAACATTTTCTATGATAGTAAAGGTTGAATAATAATGTGTAAATCTTTTCACTACAGCTGGGAATCTATACTATGGAGCCTCGCCTCGCAGAAGGGCCATACGATGTAGAAATGAGGCATGGAGCCTCTTCAAGGAATTTCACATTTCACCCATGGGAGGACACACTGGTATTGTGAAAACCAGAAATGCCATGTGTTCCCGATTTTATTGGCCTAGTATAACTTCAGACAGAGAGAAATGGGTATGTTACCACATTGTCAATATCAAGCTCCAAAGTATCATAAAACTGAAAAACATTTATATTTTCTAGGTGTCTCAATGTGACCAGTGCCAAAGAGTCGGACCTCCATTAAGAGTAGTCAGGACACTGGATTGCATCAAGGTAGCCATCCACTGCAATTCCCATACTTTATTACTTCGATGCTACTGTTGCTCATAAACGTATAATCAATCACCAACAGGTATCACGTGTCTGGCAGCTGATCGGAATTGATCTGACAGGTCCCCTCCCCAAGACATCTTCTGGCTTTCAGTATATATTGACAGCAACTGACGACTTCTCAAAGTGGGTGGAGGCTTTCCCTCTGAAAAATAAGTCTGCAAAAACTTGTGTAGCATCATTTATCGGCACGGCTGTCCTGAGCGTATTCTCACAGACCAGGGACGAGAGTTTGTGAATCAAGTAAGCCACATTTAATAAAATTATGATGTATATATACAGACCATTTCTAAAAAAAAAAAAAAAATAGAATATAATGGAAAAGTTGTTTAACCAAATTCCTTTCAGAAAGTTAATCTTTAATAGATGATAGATTCAGGGCCCACAATTTTAATGATTTCAAGTATTAATTTGTTTATTTTTACATAATTTGGGCTTCCAACTCATGAAACACACGAAAACAGGATTTCTAAAGTTACAATACTGTGGAGAAATCAGCCCAAATGTTGCAGGACATGAATGTTTTAAACTGAGTGTGACACTAATCATCTACTACACTCAAAAGTACATGCACAGGTTTCCCCAGGTGTCATTAAATTGATTCAGTTTGGTTCAATTGTCTCAGTTCAGTTCAATATGTGGAAGACTGCAGACATAACTGGCCAGAAGACCATCATTGATACCCTCCATAGGATGGGTAAGACACAACAGTTCATAGCTAAGGAGGCTGGCTGTTCATAGAGTGCTGTGTCCAAGCATATCAATGGAAAATCTAGTGGAAGGGCAAAATGTGGCAGGAGAAGATGCACCAGCAAAACAGATGACTGTGGGCTTCAGCGGATTATGAAACATGAATGAGGAACAGAGCCCATACTGCTTGAGGTCCAGTGTGAAATATCCGCAGTCAGTCATGATTTGGGGTGCAATGTCCAGTGCAGGTGTTGGTAAACTCTGCTTTCT
>NW_023627087.1:0-2675 GCF_014905685.2 Nematolebias whitei | reverse complement strand
GGTACAACCTGCTGACTTGTTTGTTTGTGGGTTTAGTTGGGCTCTCCTTCAAGGTTTGCTAAACACAAAGGGACAAACTTCACTCAGATATCAAAAGTGACAAAAGTGGATTGGTGCATTAGTATTTACTGAGGTTTAGTATGGTTATATACCGGTCTGATACCGATACAGGAAAACAGTGCTGAATTAACTTAAAACATTAGTTGTTTTTTTTTAAACGCAGACATGAATGTACTTATTGAAAACGCTGCATCAGTACAGCACACTTAAACACACCAATAGCTTAAATGTGTAAAAACAACACAACTTTAATTTGTTCAGGAAGTGCAGTTATGAGTATAACATCCATCCATCCATCCATCCATCCATTATCTTTACCCGCTTATTCCATTTTGGGTCATGGGGGTCGCTGGTGCCCATGTCCAGCAATCACTGTGCGAAGGGCGAGGTACACCCTGGACAGGTCGCAAGTCCATCACAGGGCCACATAGAGACAAATGAGACAAACGAGACAAACAAACATTTACTCTCTCACTCACACCTAGGGACAATTTAGAGTTACCAATCAAGCCTAACATGCATGTTTTTGGTCTGTGGGAGGAAACCGGAGTACCCGGAGAAAACCCACGCATGCACGGAGAGAACATTCAAACTCCACCCAGAAAGGCCCCTGGACCGGGGTTTGAACCAGGGACCTGCTCGCTGAGAGGCAGCAGCTCTACCAGTTGCGCCACCGTGCTGCCAGTATAAAATCCAATGTAAAATAAATAATGATAAAGATACTAAAACTGACAAAAACAATTGGTTGACAACTTTGGTCAAACATGAACTAATAGACTTCAACAAACATTTAAAATGTTCAGGAATTCTAAATATAATGTAAAATAAATAATAATAAAGGAGTTGAAATAAGAGGAAAAAACAATAGCTTCACTAGCTTGGATGGCAGACTTTCATTCCTCTTCTTTCAAGTGCATACCTCTACTTCTCCAAGTTCTCTTCCACCTGTTCTCTGTTCTCACCACATATCACGTCATCTGTTAACATAGTCCATAGGAAACAAGAAGGGGCTCAGAGCTGATCCTTGATGCACTCCCACCTCCACCTTGATGCTGTTTGTCACTCCTACAGCACCACTGTCCTGCTGTCCTCATACATGTCCCGTACCAGTCTAACATACTTCTCTGCCACTCCAGATTTCCTCATGCAATACCACATCTCCTTCAGCACCCTGTCAGATGCTTTTTCTAAATTCACAAAGACACAATGGAGTTCTTTCTGACCCTCTCTGTACTTCTTCATCAGCATCCTTGAAGCAAAGATGGCATCTATGGTGACAAATAGTCACCTTTCATCTAAGTCTAGCTTCCACAACTCTCTCAGGCTCATCAACTTAATTCCCCTGTAGTTGCTACAACTCTGTACATCACCCTTGTTCATAAAAAAGTGCACCAGCACACTTCTCCATTCTCAATCTAAAAAAAATGAATTGAATATTTGAGTTAAAAACCTCACTGCTGTCTCTCCAAGACATTTCCAAACATCCACTGGTATGTCATCAGGTCCTACTGCCTTCCCCTTCTTCATTCTTTTCAGAACTTTTCCAAACTTCACCCTCACTAATCTTTCCCACTTCCTGGTCCACAGTTTCTATGACTTCTACTCTTCTTTCTCTTTCATTCTCTTCATTCATTAACACCTCAAAGTACTCCTTCCATCTTCCCATCATGCTCACTTGTTAGAACATTGTTGGGTAAATTAATTATCCTATCATCATCTCATTAATCAAATGACCCACACTGAGAATATGAGAATACCTTTTCAACCCAGTTTTACTTGTAAGGTGGCAGCATTGAAAACAGGCTTATAAAGGTGCTATACGAAGCTCTGGTCACAAAGTCTGCCCACAGACAGCATAAAGAAGCGTCTACTTATAATGCTTATCAGACAGAGGCGGGGTCAAGACAACCTCTGCTTCACAGCTCACAGATTTGAAGTTATCAGTTATGCTCGCTCCTTTCTGAGTAAACAAAAAGACTCTCTTGACTTCACACACATGGTTCTACATTAACTTAACATTAGGGATAACATCCATGACCTTTACATAACAAGCATTACGTAACCCACCTCGTCAGAATTAACACGAATCACCGGAAGTTAGCTTAAATAAAACCATCTTCATTTCCAGAGATGGCTGCATGCACACCAACAGAGGAATTTGAATTTAGTTTTAATTTGGTTTACGTCCGAATAGCCAGTACTCCGGACCATTAAGGTCCAAACAGTTAACCAGCTTACCTGAAATTAATGGGCCCAGTTCCTCTGTGTGCACCGCAAGCCACCTCGATCCAATTCAGTCTAGGCCGCGCCTCGCTGCACGTCGGGGTCACAATTCTGTTCGGCGCCAACCGTGTTGGCTTGTTCCGGGCAGTGACAGGGCTGCCTGTTAGAGCTATGCATCTTGGCCGTCTTCACCAGGGGTGCCCTCGATGCAACCCAGGATGAACCTGACCCGGTGTTCATGAGGTTGGGAGGAGAGTGTGCCTTGAGCACACCAGGTTCTGTTGTGGCTGGCTACCACGTCGTGTTCAAAACAGCTGAGACGTCGCCCTCGGTATAAAAGATTTATTTGACAAAACATGGGTTACAGATATTCAGAGACAAACAATTACATT
>NW_023627086.1:0-2675 GCF_014905685.2 Nematolebias whitei | reverse complement strand
ACCATAGCCACCTGGGACTCAATTTTATTGTACACCTTAGACATTCATTCATAACATCCTCATGACATTCACATATAGGAACTTGAGGTGGGCACATGGCTATGGGTGGTGGGATGACCTTACTCTCACCCCCTGTGCCTGTGCTCACTTACAACGGTTGCATTTAGACACTAGGGTTTGGATAGAGTTGGGGTGGAGGGGAAACTGGCACCATGCCAGCCTTTGCTCCTTCTTCTTTCCTTTTTAATGGCACTATACAACAACACACATCAACAGCACATCTAGGGGCGGGGGTGTATGTGTCGGGGTCTTATTTTATTTATTTATTTAATTTTTCATTTATTTATTTATTTATTTTATTTTTATTTTTTTCCTCCCCCCTAGTTCCCTGACTGCCATTCCGGGGGTGGGGTCTGGGAGAAGGGCAGGCCGTCGGGTGTTGACCAGGACTATGTGGGGGTTCGGGGTCTAGGGGGTTGCCGTGGGCGGTGCTGGCGCTGTGCTCTCCCTGGGGTTGTTTGGATCCCCTAAGCTTGGCTCTTGGGTGCCATGGTTGGCCCGCTGACCGGGGTGGCTGCCGGGGCCTGGCGGGCGGTCGGCTGGGGGCGCGTGCTTGGTTGTTGGCGGTGTGTGGGGGTGGTCGGTGGCGTGTCCTCTTCATGGTGGGGGGGTGTCCTGTCGGCTGGGCATGGCCTGGGCCGGGTCTGGGATATTGGCTCTTCTCCGCTCGAGAATGAATGGGTTTACCTCCTGGGTTTGGGCATGGGCTGCCCCCTGTAGAGGGCGGGTACATGTCTTGGACCTGGGGGGTATAGAGTGCGTATCGGGAATAAGAATGAAATGTATCGTTATTGTATGTCTTTGAGTGAGTGAATGTGAGAATGAGGTTGGGATTGTGTGATTGTGCCTGTGTATGAATGGGTATTTGTTAGACCGAGACTCGGACTGCCCCCTCTTTGATACAACTGGGGGTGCTTGGCATTGCGCCCCTATCTATGTTTTTTTGGCAAGATGGCTGCGCTCAGAGCAGTTGCAGCTTCACAGGCTCCCGGTACCATCCCAGTTTTTAGAAGTTTTGATATTGACTCTGTGCCTGACTCCGCGCGATTTATGCGTGTGAACTATAGCCGAACCGAACTGATGAGAATAGGAGCGGATTTGCCACGAAATATAGCAGAAATCAGCAACAAACTCAAAGCTACGCTCGGCAGAATGCAGATCTTAAAGTCATCTACCTGGAAGCTGCAGCAGAGGCGTTCCAGCGGGCAGAAGAGGAAGCGCTGCTCCCGGCTTAAGAGGAGAGGATGCCGGGCGGGGGTTATGGTGAGGCTACGAGCTAACGCTAAAGCCGGTAAACTCCCCATGCCGTCTCTCTTTCTGTCGAATGTCCGCTCGTTGGACAACAAGGTGGATTTACTTCGTCTGAGAGCGGGCGCCTCAGAAGAGATGAAGTGTGCAGTGCTTTGCCTCACAGAAACGTGGATTACAAGTGAAACGCCGGACTCAGTCTTCCAGCTGGATGACAGACTTTTTTTTCGAGCAGACCGCTGCAGCGAGCTAACAGGGAAATCACGGGGGGGCGGAGTGTGCATTTATGTGAGTAAAAGTTGGTCCACGAACTGTACTGTTGTAAATAGCTCATGCTTGAAGGCTTTGGAGCAAATAACAGTGAAATGTCGGCCACATTATCTACCCCGAGAGTTCACAGTGACTTTTATCACAGTTGTTTACATTCCTCCGGACGCTAATGCTAATGAATCACTGCAGGAGCTTCATGATATCATCAGCTCGCTGCAGAACAAACACCCCGAGGCTCTTTATGTGGTAGCCGGAGACTTTAACCACGTGAATCTAAAGGACTGTCTCCCAAGCTTTAATCAGCATGTGACGATTCCAACACGTGGAGACCGCACGCTGGACCGTGTTTACACGAACGTAAAAGATGCATACAAAGCCGAACCCCGCCCCCACCTAGGACTGTCAGACCACATCTCAATCTTCCTGGCTCCTGCTTACATGCCCCCGCTGAGACGCTCCAGACCGGTACAAAAGAAAGTTAAATGTTGGATCCAGGACAGTGGCCCCATACTGAGAGATTGTTTTGACCGAACAGACTGGCAGGTTTTCAGAGAAGCTGCTGAAAATGGAGGTTCGCTTGATCTTGACCAATACACATCCTCAGTACTGGGTTACATTAGTACATGTACTGACACAGTCTCCACTATCAGAAATGTTAAAAGCTACCCAAACAGAAAACCTTGGCTGAATGCAGAGGTGTGTACCCTGCTGGAAGCCAGGAACACTGCCTTCAGGTCTGGAAACTCAGAGGAGCTGAGTAGGACAAGAAAAGAGCTGGTTGCTGGTATTAAGAGGGCCAAGGCCACATATGCAAAGAGGATCGAGGGTCAATTCATCTCACAAGACCCTCGGAGCATGTGGAGGGGCATTAAGTGCATAACAGATTATAAAGGAAGGAGTGAACAATGTCCCAAAGACCCATCTCTGCCTGATGCCCTCAACAAGTTCTATGCACGCTTTGAAGACCCGAACAGACCACCCAGCACCAGACTCACCTCACCACCGGATGAAGAGCATCTCAGCGTGACCTCAGCAGAAGTAAGGAGTACCTTCAGGAGGATTAATCCGCACAAAGCAACTGGCCCAGACAACATCCC
>NW_023627085.1:0-2675 GCF_014905685.2 Nematolebias whitei | reverse complement strand
CAAACCGTCTGAACTGTTCGCCGGAGATCCCGACCAATGTGGGGGTTTTCTGCTGCAGTGCAGACTCGTTTTCGAGGGAGCCCCGTCTCTCTACAGCACAGACTCTGCAAAAATTATTTACTTTATTAACCTTCTCAAAGGTAACGCTCTACATTGGGCTACTTCTTTCATGCAGTCCCACGTGGACCCCCCGGCTACTTACCCCCAACTTCTGAAGGAGTTTCGACGGATCTTCGATCGCCCCCTGCAGGCTTCAAACGCAGTGAAACGTCTCCTGGGATTACGTCAAGGCCGCCGTCCTGTTTCTGAGTACGCCCTGGAGTTCCGGATCCTGGCGGCTCAAACGAGGTGGGACGAACTCGCTCTCCAAGGTGCGTTCCTAAACTCTCTCTCCGACCAGATAAAAGACCAAATCGCTGCACGAGACGAACCGGAAGGGTTTGACCAACTAATCGATATGGCCATTTCCATTGATGACCGTTTCCAGGAGCGGAGGCGAGAACGGGACTACAACTCCCAGAAACCTTCCACTTCCGGGTTTGCGGCCCCTTCAGGTGAACCTCGTTATTTTAAAACAGCGAAAGAGAATCATCTTTTGAAGACGCCCCCGGGTATTAATTCTTCTTGTTTGTCTCCCCAGAACAATTTTCTCGTGCCTCCTGAGCCAGAACCCATGCAGATCGGGCGAACACGGTTGACGTTTGAAGAGCGAGAGCGCCGTAGAAACACTAACCTCTGCATGTACTGTGGCAACCCCGGTCATTATTTACCTCTCTGCCCGTTTCGGGGAAACGAGCGAGCCCACCAGTAAAGCGGGAGATACTGGTGGGTAACTCAGCTCTTACCTCCCCATTTAAACTCCTCTTGCCCACAGTAATTCAAATAAATAATTCTCGTGTTTCCTTATTGGCCTTGGTTGACTCGGGCGCCGAACAAAACCTTATCAGTTCGGACCTGGTTGCCAAATATTCTTTACCCACTCGCGAGATTCCTCCTATTTCTGTTTCTGGTGTAACTGGTAAAACGTTGGCGCTCGTCCAACAGAAAACCATTGAGCTTCATGTTATCATCTCTGGCAACCACCATGAGATGACTGACTTTTTTGTATTCGACTCCTCCGTTTCTCAGATAATTTTAGGCTTCCCCTGGCTAAAGACGCACAACCCAGACATTAATTGGGAGCTAGGGCGAGTTGAGAAGTGGAGCAATAAGTGCCTCAAAAACTGTCTGCGCTCCGCGATCGCCGGGCAGCCAGTGGTCACTTCTCCTAGTGAGAAAGTAGATCTCTCCGCTGTTCCCTCTGCCTACCACGACCTCGCGGCGGCGTTTAGCAAACAGAGAGCCTTATCACTCCCTCCTCACCGTCCCTATGACTGTGCCATTGATTTACTCCCTGGCGCCCCCTTGCCGTCTAGCCGACTTTATAATCTCTCGGGTCCTGAGAGGGACTCCATGAAAGAATATATCAACGAGTCCCTCGACTCTGGTATTATTCGTCCCTCCACGTCTCCCGTCGGTGCAGGTTTCTTCTTTGTTTCAAAGAAAGATAAGACTTTACGTCCCTGCATCGACTATCGCGCCTTGAACAACATCACTGTCAAGAACAAATATCCACTCCCTACATGTGCAATTGCAATCCGCCACTATTTTTACCAAATTGGATTTAAGAAATGCCTACCACCTCGTTCGCATAAGAGAGGGCGACGAGTGGAAAACAGCATTTAAAACACCCCTCGGCCATTTTGAATATTTAGTTATGCCTTTTGGTTTAACAAATGCCCCCGCGGTTTTTCAGGCCCTCGTGAACGACGTATTGCGCGACTTCATCGGCGACTTTGTGTTTGTTTACCTAGACGAGGCCGAGAAGTGCCAATTTAATGTCTCCTCGGTTCCCTTCCTTGGTTTCATTTTTGGGGAAGGCCACTGCAGGACCGACCCAGAAAAGACTAAAGCTGTGGTCGAATGGCCTAGACCCGAGTCCAGGAAACAATTGCAACGCTTCCTGGGCTTTGCAAACTTTTATAGACGCTTTATTAAGAATTATAGTCAAGTGGCCGCCCCTCTTTCTCAGCTCACCTCCACCTCCAGATCGTTTATCTGGTCACCTGAGGCTGAGACTGCTTTCTTTAAATTAAAAACTTTATTTTCTTCTGCGCCCATCCTCTCTCACCCTGATCCACGCAGACAGTTTATCCTGGAGGTTGACGCTTCGGATACAGGGGTAGGGGCGGTGCTGTATCTATGATCCTCGGAGGACAACAAGGTCCATCCCTGCGCTTTCTTTTCTAAACGCTTATCCCAAGCAGAGCGAAACTACGACGTGGGAAACCGTGAACTCTTGGCAGTTAAGCTGGCACTGGAGGAATGGCGGCACTGGCTGGAGGGCACGGAGACCCCGTTTTTGATTTGGACTGATCATAAAAACTTGACTTATCTGCGGGACGCTAAACGCCTGAACCCCCGCCAGGCACGTTGGTCACTGTTTTTCACCAGGTTCAACTACGTTCTTACCTTTAGGCCCGGCTCCAAAAACGTCAAGCCGGACGCACTGTCCCGCCAGTTCGCCCCCCCTGACAACACGGAGACCGAGGAGACCATCCTTCCCTCCACCTGCATCGTTGGGGCCCTCACGTGGCCCATCGAAGAGGAGATCCGGGAAGCCTGGAAGGTGGAAC
>NW_023627084.1:473-2676 GCF_014905685.2 Nematolebias whitei | reverse complement strand
GCGGCTGCCTCCTGCTCCTGGATGGATGCACTGGAGCCTCCCTCCCCTGGTGGATCTCGGAGAATGGGGGGTGCCTATTGAGGTCAGTGGGGGAGCTGGCCCCCTGGGAGGGCATGGCCACCTTAGTTGTTCCTCCCCATCCCAACGTCTTCCTCCACCCACTCCATCACACCACCACTCAAGCAGGGCCTTGGGGTTCAGGTGCACTACTGAGCTGCGGGGAGGATCCTCCATCTCCGTGGTTCGTGGAGACCTGGGCCCCAATTTCATCAAACAACCTGTAAGGATGGCACCTTTTGCTGTTTCTGTTTGTGTCTGTGTTTCCCTGGTGTTTCCTCGTCAGTTTAATTGTTGCCACCTTTGTCTCGTCACACCTGCTGTTTGTAATCACGTCTTGTCTTGTCCTTGTATATAAACCTCCTGTCCTGTGTTGTTCCTTTGTCGGGTCGTATTCGTTTGGGTCTTCATGTTTCCTGCGTCTTGTGAGTTTCTCCCTGAGCTTCCTGAGTCCATGTAAGTTTTGCTGCCACGTCAGCTTATTGTTTTGTTACCTTTTTATTTATCATTAAACATATCTATTTTTGTAATCTGCCGAGTTGAGTCCTGTCTGCACAACTGGGTTCGTTCCTGTCCAGCTGATCCTGACATTACGACCCGACCATATATCCGAACCCAGCGGGCAGGATTCTCTCGGCAGCTCACCTTTTTTCTTTTTTCTTCCCTCCGAGCCTCCCGTGATGAGCAGATCCACAATCCGGTGCGGCGGGTTCTGGACGAGGCCCGTCCGCTCTCAAGGACGTTATGACCAGGAAGTAGAAATCCTGTCCTCTCCACTCCTGGTCCTCGAGGAGGACAGAGCTTGGTACCGGGGAGGTCACTGCACCGCTGTTTCAGAGTCCGCCTCGCCCGGCTACTCGGGATGGACGTCGGGGGAGGACGAAGAGCTCGAAGAGGAGTTTGGTTTTGTTCCGGTCCCTCGACGCACCCGACGCCGCCGGGGAGGTAAGAAGCGGTCCCGAGGGCAGCCCGCGGCGACCGGGTCGGTTTCGTCGGCTGAGCAGAATTGTAGAGTTGGTTCTGGTGTTTCTGTGGGAGCCGGATCCGCCGCCTCACCTCTCAGGTTTTCGGTGGGGGCGAGGTCCGACGTCCCGCGGGGGCTTCGGTCCATTTCTGCTCGGTTCGGCGGGTCCGGTCCGGTTGACGTTACAGGGGCGGATTCCGTGGCCTCACCCTCCAGGTTCTTGGTGGGGGCGGAGTCCGGCCTCTCGCCGTCACATCGCGCCGCGGCTGTCCAACCCGGCCAGTCCGTACCTATGGGGCATGCTACAAGTGACCCGGTGGGGGCGACACCTGACTCTACACCCTCACTTAAAGACACTTGCCCATCAGTCACATATTCACCCCAGGTTCTTGCATTCATAAACCAGTCTTTATTAGATTCATTTACTAAAGCTACAAATAACCCGGACTGCTCAAGAATTATATTCTCTTTAATGGAGAAATTTTTGCTTTCATGGCCCGGTCTCGTTCAGCTCCCGGAGTACAATAAAATATTAATAGTAACTAGGAAACTCATCACACCATCACATAGTGACATTTGTCCATCAGTCGAATATTCACCCCATGAATTATCCCAGATAAACCACACTCTGCAAAGCCTTTTTTGTTCCGCTGAGAATAACCCGGACTGTCTGGATTTTGTGCTCACCCTTGCCGAAAAGTTTTTATTATCCCAGCCCGGTTTGGTCCAGCGTTCTGAATATCGGCAGCTCCTTGCTGAACTCAGAGCTGTGAGAGTTGAACGTGACTCTGACTCAGCACCAGCATTAGAAGACCCTGCCTCTGTAGAGCCACCGTCCACGTTGCACGCAGCCCCCGAGGTTGACCCATCTGCTGAGGTCCTTGCTCCTGCTCCGCTCACTGAGGTCTTCGCTGAGGTTCTCGCCGCTGTCCCGCCTGCTGAGTGTCTAGCCGATGGTGCACCTGCTCCTGTCGCCTCAGAGGACTCAGCACCAGTTTCTGTTTCCCGTCACCGCCGCCGCCGCAGAAGATCAGTTCCTGCCGCCGCCGCAGAGGAGTCAGTTCCTGCCGCCGCCGCAGAGGAGTCAGTTCCTGCCGCCGCCGCCGCAGAGTCAGTTCCTGCCGCCGCCGCCGCCGAGTCAGTTCCTGCCGCCGCAGAAGAGTCAGTTCCTGCCGCCGCAGA
>NW_023627084.1:0-463 GCF_014905685.2 Nematolebias whitei | reverse complement strand
GTCAGTTCCTGCCGCCGCAGAAGAGTCAGTTCCTGCCGCCGCAGAAGCGTCAATCCCTGCCGCCGCAGAAGAGTCAGTCCCTGCCACCGCCGCTGCAGAGCTCCGGGCCTCTCCATCGTCTGCTGCAGTCAGCCCAGAGTCTGCAGTCAGCACAGAGCCTGCAGCCAGCACAGAGCCTGCAGCCAGCACTGTGCCTGCAGCCAGCACAGAGCCTGCAGCCAGCACAGAGCCTGCAGCCAGCCCAGAGCCTGCAGCCAAGCCTCCAGGGGGGTCGACGCTCTCAGCATCTCCAGAGGGGTCGACGCTCTCAGCACCTCCAGAGGGGTCGACGCTCTCAGCATCTCCAGAGGGGTCGACGCTCTCAGCATCTCCAGAGGGGTCGACGCTCTCAGCATCTCCAGAGGGGTCGACGCTCTCAGCATCTCCAGAGGGGTCGACGCTCTCAGCATCTCCAGAGGGGTCG
>NW_023627083.1:0-2676 GCF_014905685.2 Nematolebias whitei | reverse complement strand
TAAACATTGTTTGAACTAACAGAATTTGATTATCAAAACATTTGTAAAATAGTAATGATCATAGAGAATTGTCTTTTTCCACTTGATTAATTCAAGAAAGAAAGTCTCAGGATGGGTCAACCTGTATTTCTGGATTCAAATCAATGAAATGACAGTTCTGTCCCAAATGGTTCTTAAGGTCAAGGTCTTGACCTTAGGTCTAGTTCACTACACCCAAATATGTAATATTCCCTGATTGCAGTTGTGTAGTAAGTGAATTGTTGAAAGAGCAATTAATTGGTAGAACTGTAGATTTTAGCCAGTTTATAGAGTAATCTGAAACTTTTGAGAAAGAGTTTATCAATCCAATAACCTGAGAGATGGAGGTTTGTGAATGCCGGAGGAAGAGCAGCACATCTTCAGCATATAGACTGATTTTGTGCTCTCTGTTCTTGCATTTTATGCCTTTAATATCTGTAGTTTGCCTGATTGCTGCGGCTAGTGGTTTGATGAAAATAGCAAACAGTGAGGGGGAGAGTGGACATCCCTGCCTGGTGCCCCTTTGCAGAGCAAAACTAGCAGATATTTGATTATTTGTCCTAATGCATGCTGATGGGGAACTGTATAATATTTTTAACCAGTTTATGAAATAATTTCCAAAACCAAATTTATGTAAGGCTGCAAATAAAAATTTCCAGTTAACTCTATTCAAGGCTTGTTCTGCATCTAGAGAGAATATTGCAGTTTCAATGTTTTTACTGTAAGAATAATCCATCCATTATCTTTACCCGTTTATTCCATTTTGGGTCACGGGGGTCGCTGGTGCCCATGTCCAGCAATCACTGTGCGAGGGGCGGGGTACACCCTGGACAGGTCGCAAGTCCATCACAGGGCCACATAGAGACAAACAAGACAAACAACCATTCACTCTCTCACTCACACCTAGGGACAATTTAGAGTTACCAATCAGCCTAACATGCATGTTTTTGGTCTGTGGGAGGAAACCGGAGTATCCGGAGAAAACCCACACATGCACGGAGAGAACATGCAAACTCCACCCAGAAGGCACCTGGACCGGGGTTTGAACCAGGGACCTGTTCGCTGAGAGGCAGCAGCTCTACCAGTTGCGCCACCGTGCTGCCTGTAAGAATAATCTATTAAATTAAATAATCTGCGTGAATTTGTGGCTGAATGTCTCCCTTTTATAAAACCAGTTTGGTCTGGATGTATTATTAGAGGAGTTACCTTTTCTAATCTTTTTGAGAGGGCTTTACAAATTATTTTAAGATCAACGTTGATAAGAGATATTGGACGATAACTGGTAGGTAATGCAGGGTCTTTGCCTGGTTTTAACAGGAGACTAATGTTGGCAGAATTTATATTTTTTGGGAGACTGTTATTTTTCTCAGTTTCTTGTTGTCAGGATTTATGGTCGGAGCGAACCCAGAGTGCAGAACAGGGACTCAACTCGGCAGATTACAAAAATAAGTATTTTAATAGAGAAATAAGGAACAAAATAAATAGCTGACGTGGCATCAGAAACTTACATATACATGGAAGGCTCAGAGGGAAACTCAGGGAGGACTCAGGAGAGCTCAGGGGAGATGCAGGAGAACGCAGGAGAACGCAGAGACCCAACAAATATGACCCGACGAGGAACAAGACAGAACAGACAGCTTTTATACAAGGACAAAACGAGACGTGATTACAACAGCTGTGACGAGACAAAGGTGGCACCAATTAAACTGACGAGGAAACACTAGGGAAACATAGACACAAACAGAAACAGCTAATGGTACCATCCTTACAGTATCCCCCCCTCAAGGACGCCTCCAGGCGTCCCCAAAAAAAAACCCTCCCGAAGGACTTGGGTGGGTGGAGGGCGGCACTGCAAGGGTGGAGGGCCAGAGGAAACACAAGGAAGAACACAAGGACCTGAAAGAACTAAGGCAAGACACAAGCAGGAAAAACACAAAAGATCTGAACGGTCAAGAGACCGTCCCTGGAGTCATTGTTCAGGAGGACGGCCAGGAGGACGGCCAGGAGGCCGTCCATCACGGGACCCACATTCAGGGGGGCGGCCGGGAGGCCGTCCATCACGTAGGACCTTGGAGGCCGCGGCAGGCGGCGTAGACGACTTGGAGGCCGCGGCAGGCGGCGTAGACGACTTGGAGGCCGCGGCAGGCGACGTAGACGGCGAGGAGGCCGCGGCTGGCAGCGTAGATGGCGAGGAGGCCGCGGCTGGCGGCGTAGACGGCGAGGAGGCCGCGGCTGGCGGCGTAGACGGCGAGGAGGCCGCGTATGGCGGCGTAGACGGCGAGGAGGCCGCGTCTGGCGGCGTAGACTGCGAGGAGGCCGCGTCTGACGGCGTAGACGGCGAGGAAGCCGCGTCTGGCGGCGTAGATGGCGAGGAAGCCGCGTCTGGCGGCGAAGAGGCCTTGGGAGCCGCGTCTGGCGGCGAAGAGGCCTTGGGAGCCGCGTCTGGCGGCGAAGAGGCCTTGGAGGTCACGTCTAGTGGCGAGGAGAGCGTAGAGGCCAAGTCTGGCGCGTAGAGGACTTGGGGCTCTGGAGAACTGCAGCATGCGACGACCATGGAGGCGACCCCTCTGGAGATGCGGAGAACGCCGACCCCTCTGGAGATGCGGAGAGCGCCGACCCCTCTGGAGATGCGGAGAGCGCCGACCCTTCTGGAGATGC
>NW_023627082.1:0-2676 GCF_014905685.2 Nematolebias whitei | reverse complement strand
ACAGTCCCCCCTTTGGAAATCATCGCCTGTCCATGGGGATGAATTCTAACATGAACTTACGCCTCCGAATGTCCTTGAGCTTGATGTAATCCAGCAAGAGGAAAACAAAAGTCAAAGAAGGTAATCCCACAATGTTGTTAGTAATTCCATTGTAGCAATGCTTTAACCCCTTGGAAACAAAGTCTGTAATCCATTGGAAAAAGTCATATAATCCACAACGGTAAATCCACAACGAATGGAGGTGTTGATTGATCAGCATACAGAGGGGTTCCCTTCGATTGAACTGAAGATGCAGCCACTGGATGCAGATTGGAGACCAACGTCAGGATTGCAGGTCCCCTCCAGCGAAGGTCGTCGCTGGGTGACGTCCATTCAGTGCCATTCTGGTTCTATGTGTCATGCAATTATGTGGTTTAAGGTGGGCTTATGAAAGGGATTTTACATAAGGCCTTAACCTATATGCACCTGGTGTGTAAGCTATTATGATTGGGAACAGCTACAGCTACCAGTTAAGGGGTGGAACATGCTGAAAAGGGTAGTTATAGGGGTCTATACCTATAGAAGGGTGTTCCAACTATACCACCATCGCTAACATTGTCTATGTTAGACTTACATGGCAAAATATAGTTTGGTTTACTTGTCTGTTGCCTTTTAGACGAACGACTTGAGATTGGGTGTTTGGTTTCCCCATAAATGTTTTTGGAGTCTATGGCGAGACTCATCAAAAAGAATTAGCTATCCCCCCGAATAGAATTGTTCGAGTAGGTCGGCTTGAAGATGGTGAGACCAATGTAAGTTATGGTACTTAAGGTAGCATTGACTACATTGACTCTTCAACGATTAGGTTTTAACGAGTGAACTGCATGTTGGCATAGTTAAAGTCCTTTACAGTCTCCAACTAAAATACATACAAAACTCATTCTTACTGAGGTGCTCAGAAACAAATATCAAAACCAAATAAACAACGTTTCAACATCGACAAGAGTAGTGACTAAGCAACTGGAAACATCGTTTCACTGCTTCACCTCACCCTGGTTGTCGGATTCAATCACGCTGTCCCGTAGGAGTTGTTTCTTTGCACACCATGTGTGGTTTAACCTGGTTTCGATGTACCCATTTAACAATTGGCTCTTTTTGGCCTTTACGGATTTTTATCTGATAGACAACTGGAGACAGTTTGTCTGTTATCAGATGGGGTCCAGTCCATCTGGGCATCAGTTTACGGGTGAGAGTTCCAGTCCCGGACTCTCTTCTCCCAGTTGTGGGGGCAAACGTGTAGTACCAGACCCTGTCTCCCACTTGGAGTTCCTCGTGAGAGGCCTTTTGGTCGTAGTACGCTTTGCGTCCTTCAGCTGATTTTTCCAGGTTTTTCTGAGCGAAAGCAAAAGTGTTTTTAAGGTGTTTTTCCAAGCCTCGGGGGAGTGGTGGCGCAGAGGTTAGAGAGGTGGGCTTGTGATCCGAAGATCGCCGGTTCACGCCCCGGCCCCGACAACATCAAAATTGTGGGTGGGGTAGGTGAAACACCCACACTTGCCCCCACCCTCATTCACCCCACTCTGGGCCCATGAGCAAGGCCCTTAACCCCCACCACGTGCTCCCTAAACAGGTCTCTCTTGAAAATGAGTTCTCGTGGCTCAATGAGACTAACCTGTATAAATAAAGGCTAAATGAAAAAAAAAAAAATTGTTGTGTAGTGTAGGCTGTTGCCATGGCAGCATCGCCTGGTTGGTACAACAGGTGTAGAGGGAGAGTCATTTGTCGACCCGTCATCATCTCGAAAGGAGAGATGCCAGTCGATGTGTGTGGAGTGGCCCTTATGGCCATGAGGACCAAAGGGAGTTTCACGTCCCAGTCCTTGTGGTTTGTGGCTACGTATTTTTTCAAAATACTCACCACAGTCCTGTTTGTTCTCTCAACCTGGCCTGAAGCCTGTGGATGGTAGCCAATATGGAAGTTGGCTTTGACGCCTAGCGTCTTCCACAGTTCTTTCATTACTTCACCTGTGAAGTGTGTACCTTGGTCTGAGTTCACCCTGAGGGGAAGTCCAAACCTTGAGAATACATGATTCATTAATAACATAGCAGTGGTTTGTGCTGTGTCATTAGGGGCTGGTAGACATTCTACCCATTTGATAAACGCGCAGGTTACCGTGAGAAAATATTTATTTCCTCTAGAACTCTTAGTGAGTGGTCCAACCCAGTCAATCTGGAGGTCCGACCATGGAAATGCAATGCCTCTACTATGCAGTGGTGCTCTGTGGAGTGGTCTGGATGGCTGAAACTGGCCACAGACCAGGCACCCTTTTATGTAGTCTTTGACATCCTTCTTCATTCCAGGCCAATAAGCAATCTGTTTTAATGTTTTCAGCGTGGCATTGTCACCCTTGTGTCCTACGGACGGAAGGTCATGTGCATGAACTAACATCACCCTCCTGTGGTCATGGGGGACCACGAACACGGGTGAGGACGTCCGTCCATGAGCAAAAGTTAGGATGCCCTTAAGTAGTTTTAACTGTTTGCGCAGCTGAAAGAGGACTTTAAGGTCTGGATTGGAATCCAGTTCGCCTTTCGATGGAGTGTATTTGTCTGGGTCAGTCAGATACAGTATCATCGAGTTAATTGCAGGATCCAACTTCTGAAGTTGGATGATGTCTGGGTCAGTCAGTATTGGGCGTAC
>NW_023627081.1:0-2677 GCF_014905685.2 Nematolebias whitei | reverse complement strand
CAGTTTATTGGAAGAGCTGTGGATTTTGACCAATTTATAGAATAATCAGAAACTTTTGAGAACGAGTTTATTAATTCGATAACATTAGATATTTAATTTTCTGTGTTCTGAAGAAAAAGTAAAACATCGTCAGCATAAAGACTAATTTTATGTTCTATATTTCTACACAGTATACCTTTAATATCAGCAGTTTGTCTTATTGCTGCTGCTAAAGGTTCAATAAAAATAGCAAATAGTGCAGGTGAAAGTGGACATCCCTGCCTGGTCCCCCTCTGTAAACAGAAGCTTGAAGATATTTGATTATTTGTCCTGACACATGCTCTTGGTGAGTTATATAATATTTTTAACCAATTAATGAAATGGTCCCCAAAACCAAATTTACTCAAGGTAGCAAATAAAAATTTCCAGTTTACCCTATCAAATGCTTTTTCTGCGTCCAAAGACAAAATAGCTGTTTCAATATTTTTACTATATGAATACTCTATTAAATTATATAATCTGCGTGTGTTTGTGGTCGAGTGTCTTCCTTTTATGAATCCAGTTTGGTCAGGAAGAATAATGAGAGGAATTATTTTCTCTAATCTTTTAGAGAGGACTTTAGTAATTATTTGAACATCCACATTAATAAGAGAGATGGGGCGATAACTGGTAGGTAGTACTGGGTCTTTGCCTGGTTTTAATAGTAAACTAATGTTGGCTGAATTCATATGTGTTGGAAATCTGCCATTTTCTTCAGACTCAAGTAGCATTATGTGAAATATTGGTTCCAGGATGTTCCAGAACTCTTTATAAAATTCTGCTGGATATCCATCTGGGCCTGGAGATTTCTTATTAGGCATGTTTTTAATGGCTTCACGGAGCTCATCTGATGTTAATGGTGAGTCTAGTTCTGAAGATTGACTACTGTCTAGTTTTGGAAGTATTACTCTCTCCAAGAATTGATTAATATCTTCATCTGTTGGATTTATTTGTGGAGTGTATAGAGTTTTATAAAAATCTCTAAAAACACTATTTACTTTTTCCTCGTCATAAGTTATGTTACCATTTGTGTCTTTAATACCATATATAGACGTTTTTTCTTTATTTAATTTGAGTTGATTAGCTAAAAAGCTACCTGATTTATTACTGTGTTCAAAATGTTCTAAGCAAAGTCTTTGTACCAAGAATTTGTTTTTTTTGTCAATACATTCATTTAGTTCTAATTTTATCTTGCGTAGTTTTTTCTGTGTTTCCTCTCCTTGTAAACTTTCTAATAATTTGATAGATTTCTCTAATTCCTCAATATGTTTATTTTCTTTTTTCTTTTTGTTTGTTGAGTAGGATATTATTTTCCCTCTCATAACTGTTTTCCCAGCCTCCCAGAGTGTACACGCTGATGTACCTGGCAAGTCATTAAACTCTAAATACGATTTCCATTCATTTTTAAAGTATTGTATAAATTCTTTGTCCATAAGCAGTGAGGTATTTAATCTCCAGTTTATACTTTTTGGGATTTCTTTCTTATTATCTAAATTTAAAGTAACTGGTGCATGATCGCTGACAGCAATAGGGTGTATCTTAGTGTCTGAAATGTTGGTCAGCAATGAGTTGCTGATTATAAAATAATCCAGACGAGAGTAAGAGTGATGCACATGGGAAAAGAAAGAATACTCTTTACTATTAGGGTGAAGAGACCGCCATGCATCGCAGAGTCCATAATCACTCATGTACTGTTTAACTACATTTATGGATTGCCAACTGCGTTGAGCTCCTACTGCATTCAGCCTGTCTATTTTGTTATCTAGACCAAAGTTAAGATCACCTCCCAGTACCAGCGAGCAATCCATGTGATTTGATAGAGTAGAGAAGAGATCATGAAAAAAAGCAGCATCGTCCACATTTGGCCCATATAAACTAACAATACAATATTTTTGACTGAGTATAGATAATTTTAATATTATATATCTACCTTGTGGGTCTATAACTGTGTCTAATATTGTGAAGTTCACATTTTTATGTATTAATATTGCTACTCCTCTCTGTCTTGAGTTATAGCAGGCTGAGAATACATCAGGAAACTCAGGAGATTTTAGCTCATCCACAGTTGACGGTAATTTATGAATTTCTTGGAGTAATACAACATCTGCCTTTAATCTTTTAATCTGGCTAAAGATTCTATTTTTTTTTATGTTCGCTACCGGCTCCATTAATATTCCATGTGACAAACCTTAAGATGCCCATACTTGTGCTTGTGAAAATATTATTAAACCACACCCATTATCACAAATATCAAAAATAGTGTAAGGATGTTAGTTTTCTGTGGCCCGGTTTGTCTGTTTCCCTCGTGCTCCCTCATTAGTTCCATTAGTGCCACCTGTGTCTCGTCCCAGCTGTTTGCTATCATGTCTCGTCTTCTCCTTGTATTTAAGTCACCTTATTCTGTCTTGTCCTTTGTCGGGTCGTCTTCGTTGGGTACGCTTTCTTGAGTCTCCCGAGTCTCTCCTTTTCTTCCTGGTTCCTCGAGTTCCCCGTGTCTCCTGAGTTCCCTGTGCCTCCCTCCTTGTTTATGTAAGTTTTGCTGCCCCGTCAGCTTATTTATTTTGTACTTTCATTTATCATTAAAAACTTATTTTTGTATATCTGCCGAGTTGAGTCCCTGTTCTGCACTCTGGGTTCGCTCCGACCACAAATCCTAACA
>NW_023627080.1:0-2677 GCF_014905685.2 Nematolebias whitei | reverse complement strand
TCTCCAGGCTTCCACACCGTCTGCTGCAGCTCTCCAGGCTTCCACGCCGTCTGCTACAGGCTCTCCAGGCTTCCACGCCGTCCGCTGCAGCTCTCCAGGCTTCCACGCCGTCCGCTGCAGCTCTCCAGGTCTCTCCGTTGCATGCTGCAGCTTCCCAGGTCTCTCCGTCGCATGCTGCAGCTCCCCAGGTCTCCTTGACGCAAGCCGCGTTTCCTCTGGTTCTGTGTTTTGGACGGCCTCCCAGCCACCCCCCTGACCTGGCCCGGTTTGATGGACAGCCTCCCGGCTGCCCCCCTGACCTGGCCCGGTTTGATGGACAGCCTCCCGGCCGTCCGCCGGAACAATGACTCTTAGGGACGATCCCTTGACCGTCCAAATCCTTTGTGTTCCCTTGTGTTTTTTCTCTGGTCCTCGTGTTTTCTCTCTGGTCCTCGTGTTTTTTCTCTGGTCCTCGTGTTTTTCTCGGGCCCTCCACCCTTGCAGTGCCGCCCTCCACCCGCCCAAGTCCTTCGGGAGGGTACTGTAAGGATGGTACTTTTCTGTGGCCCGGTTTGTGTCTGTGTTCCCTCGTGCTCCCTCATTAGTTCCATTGTTACCACCCGTGTCTCGTCCCAGCTGTCTGTAATCATGTCTCGTCTTGTCTCTGTATATAAGCCGTCTGTTCTGTCTTGTTCATCGTCGCGTCGTACTCATTGGGTCTCCAGTGTCTTCCCCTGAGTCTTCCTGGTTCCTCGAGTCTCCCGTGTCTCCTGAGTCCTCCTGAGTTTCCCGTGCCTCCTTCCTATGTTCATGTAAGTTTTGCTGCCCCGTCAGCTTGTTATTTTGTACTTTTATTTATCATTAAATTCCTATTTTTGTTACTCTGCCGAGTTGAGTCCCTGTTCTGCACTCTGGGTTCGCTCCTGACTACAAATCCTAACAGCAAAATTCTAAAAACAAATATTTGTTCCTATTTATTTACCACTGTACATGACCTATGTGCTTCTAGTGAACTCAGATCATAAATATTTAACTCCTGGCAGGTTAAGCATGTCTATGGATGAGCTTCATGAGGAATGTGTGACTGCAGCACCTCACTACAGAAGCTCAGGAGAAGGTGGCAGTCCAAAGGAACAGCAGAGAGGTGGATCAAGTTCTTCAGGCAGCTGACCTCTCCAACATCCAGCTGTTGTATCCTTTGTCCTCATCCCATCTACCACTGGATTTGTGGAAATGATTTTCTCTCATGAAAAATAAGTGGACTGATGTGAAACAAATGTTCTTCTGAACTAATTAGAAATGAGCTCATTGTCAGTCTAAATGATGAAATGTCTTGCTCAGAGTTTTACTCTTAGGCTCTGAAAAACAAAGCACTCCTTACTGCGGTAAGAGCTCTATAGAAATATAAATGCAAGAAACAGGCTGACTCTACGTGATGGAGCATTGCACAGTTTATGTTATTTTTTTTTACTACACGTGGAAAGTCATGGCTTTTGAGGCACAATGTGTTTGTTTACAAATTTCCTACAAGCTTTATGTTTGTACTAAATGCATTATTAAAAATAATAAGAATTAAATTCTTCCGGTAAGATGGCGCCCGTGTACACGGCTTGCAATCCACCTCTGCTGATGGTGTTCGGATTATTTTTGTTTTTTGCATTTCACATCTGTGACATCAACTCTCTGCTGGTGTATGACAGACAACAACTTTTGGATCTTCGTTTTTCTGTCACTGATGTCGCTTATTTAGACCATTATCAGCGTACCTCTGGACCCCCCCTCCTCCCCCCCGCTGGCGGACGTGCCAGCTTACCTTCGCTGCGCTCCTCACCTGCCTGCCCGGAGATATCGCTTCAGACGCCGGGGAAAACATGCTGGTCAGTTGGTGAAGCTTAAAGCTCTGCGCACTGCATCTTCCTCTCCAGCTGGCAGTCATGGTCTCCATCGCCAGCTTCCTGTGTGCCCGGACCAGGTAACCAACGGGAGTTGTCAGGCGGTGCACCGCTCGGACCGATCTGGAGGGGCTGTTATTAAAAATCTGCGGCCATTAGCGCGCGCGCCATCCACCGCTGCTGGCTCCACTTCGGACAATATCCGGATGTGTTTGGTCAACGCAAGATCTGTTACCAACAAAACTTTTATCCTCAGGGATTACTTTCAAGAGCATTATTTGGACATTTTCTGCATCACAGAGACTTGGATGTCTCCGGGTGAGTCCAGCGCCTTGATGGAATTATTGCCACCGAACTGTCTGTATTTTAACGCCCCGCAGCCATCAGGCCGGCGCGGTGGTGGATTATTAACAATATTCAAACCAACTTTTGACTGTAAACAACTGCCAATCCCAGTTTCCCGTGCCAGCTTTGAGCTGAGCGTCTTTGAACTCGGCCATTCACCTCTGACTTTATTTGCACTCGTCTACCGCCCACCTGGATCTAAGGATTTCATAAATGAGTTTTCTGACTTCTTGGCTGAAATCACACCAAAATATGAGCATGTTTTCATTATTGGTGACATTAATTTGCACATGTGCTATCCTGAGAAGCCCTTGGTTAAGGACTTTTTAGATTTATTGGACTCATTTAATTTAACTCAGCATGTAAACGGTCCCACCCAAGAGCGTGGACATACACTGGACCTTGTTTTAACTCATGATATGTCTGTTAATAATCTTGTTATTGGTGATAATGTTTTTTCA
>NW_023627079.1:2022-2677 GCF_014905685.2 Nematolebias whitei | reverse complement strand
CCTCCAGATGCAGGAAGAGGGCCACCTGCATCATGAAGGACCTCACTCACCCAGCACACACACTTTTTGCCCCACTCCCCTCAGGAAGGAGGTTGAGGAGCATTAAGTGTAGAACCACTAGACTGAGGAACAGCTTCTACCCTGAGGCTGTTAGACTCATGAATCTCTAACTAGAATAATCACTGTGAAAAACCATATCATGTTGCTGCTGATCTGTTTCATGTTGCTGCTGATCTGTTTCAATGTTGATGTGTTCATGCGTGCACATCCGCTCACACAGACTCATGTTCATGTTTGTGCTGATGTTCAATGTTTTTATGTTATGAGTGCTTAGTGTATATTTAGTTGATGTTTTTCTTAGTTCATATCTTGGATGTTATTACTGTTTTTCTTATACATTTTATTGTTGGATGTAACTGGGACCCTGTGTACATAATTTCGCTCCACCACATGTACCACATGAGGTGCGAATGACAATAAAGAATCTCTGACTCTGACCAGTACATAAATAGCCCTAAACCTAACCATTACCAGTACATACTTATTCCTAAACCTAACCATTACCAGTAAATGCCTATTCTTAAACCTAACCATTACCAGTACATGCATATTCCTAAACCTAACCATTACCAATACATACCTATTCCTAAACCTA
>NW_023627079.1:0-2012 GCF_014905685.2 Nematolebias whitei | reverse complement strand
CATTACCAGTACATGCCTATTTTTAAACCTAACCATTACCAGTACATACCTATTCCTAAACCTAACCACTAATGCACCAATGACATTTCTTCTTAATGGGCCCTGGCTTTGGGCCCTATAAGGAGTAGTTGGTCCTCACAATGTAGTATAAGTTGGAAAAATGTGTCTTACAAGGTAACATAAACAAACACACACACACGTTTGTATTTCTATCCTTATTAAGACATTGTATTGGTCTCTTAATTTCTGCAGCATAGCAATAACCCTAAATCTAACTCTAACCTTTAACCCAAAGCTGAAGTGCCAACATATTTGGATCAGGTTTGGGTCCTGGTAGGAATTACCAGTTCTTTCAAGTAGGTGATTATACCAAAAAGGACCTATAAACAATATACCAGGTACACACACACCATCATCGTCATCATCGCTCCACCTTTTCCTCTTGGAGACAGCAGGGTAATAAAGAGGTAATGAAAGCAGGGAATAACTTGTGACAGAAGTGAAACTGCAGGATGACAGGATGGTGGTGAGACCTGCTATGATGGGCGGTTTGGAGGCAGAGGCACTGTCAGACTAATCATAACTGCTTCCGTCTTAAAGTGACCTGGGTTAAATACTGGTGATTTACTTTCTCTAAGATACGTAAGAGGAAGTAAGTTGTATTTTGTCTTTAGAACAATTAGTCTCATATGAAGCACAACTCTTTCAAATAGTTTTACTGGTGGTTTTTATTGCCTGACACTAAAAGGCCACGATTGACAATTATGTTTTACCTGTGTCTATGTGTCTGTCTGTTAGCAAAATGTCTCATGAACCAATGGACAAATCGTTGGATGCACACGAACAAACATATTTTTTGGAGATGACTTGAGTCAATATGGTTGCCACAGCCATCGGACCTTAAAAACACTAACGTGGCCCAACACATTCTCTGAGCTCCAACAGATTGTGGAAAAGCTTTCAAATTTTACCATTAAATTTTTAGAGGTAATGACCCGTTAGCAACATATCTCGTAAAGCAATGTACAGATTTTATTGAAGCTTTCAGAAAGTGGATGAACATCTACCATTGATTACCTTTTGGAGTCAACCCAAATTAAGATGGATGCCAAAGCCACCTATCATCAGAAAACACACAAAATAGGATAATAAATAAGTTAGTTTTAGATATATAATGTTAAGATTTGTTGTGGTTGTAGCTGAGAGTCATTCACAACGCATACTCTGAGGGTGATGTCTTGTGATTTAAGATTGTGCACGGTGTTTTCAAGATTTGACCAAAACGGCTACCGCTGTCATTTCTCAACATACTGTAAGAGGAAACTGTCTAAAACTCAGACCAGACAAGTGGCAGGTGATATGCATTCCTTTCAGCCGCTCAAAGCTGATGGCTGCTTGTCCTGAGCCTAGTCCTGCAGGAGGTTCTTCCTTTGTGCACTCAGGATGGGAGACTGAAACAAAGTGAAGATTCAACAATTCAATTCAGTTTATTTGTATAGCGCAGGGGTCTGCAACCTTTAAGATCAAAGGAGTCATTTCTGTCCTTTCGTTCATTAAATTAAACGTGTCAAGAGCCGCAAAAGCTTCTACAATTGTCATTATCAACTGGTGGCCCATGGGCCACTTTAAGTTTGTTAGAGGGGCCTTTTCTGGCCTGTATGTGTGAAATTATGAAACTAAAATCATCTAATGATTGTTAACATTTATTTATATTTTTACATTTGGAGACAAAAGAAAAGACTGGATTCCATCCATCCATCCATCCATTCAGCCAGCCATCCATCCATCCATCCAGCCATCCATCCATCCAGCCAGCCATCCATCCATCCATCCATCCATCCATCCATCCCTTATCTTTACCCACTTCTTCCTTTATGGGTCACAGGGGTCACTGGTGCTCATATCCAGCTCTGTGTGAGAAGAGGTGGGGGACACCCTGGACAGGTTGCAAGTCCATCACAGAAGACTGGATTCTTGTTAAAAAAAAAATATATATATACATATATATATAT
>NW_023627078.1:0-2677 GCF_014905685.2 Nematolebias whitei | reverse complement strand
AATGGGTACATCGAAACCAGGTTAAACCACACAAGGCGTGCAATAACTCCTCAGGAGACAAAGATCTCACAAAATCTGACCTTGTGGGAATAAGGGTCATCCAAGCAGAAGATAACTAATGGATAATAAACTTAACCATAGTTTAAATTCACAGGACCTACCCTTGACCATTACGAAGCTAAGACCTATCTTTTTGTGTTTCCATAGGACAATGATGGTACCACTCCTGGTAATCTTCACCCTCTTGGGTGCCACCCAAGCAGGGCAAGCCGAGATCGTAACCCTTGGGCCCACCTCGGGCATCGCTCTGCGGGACCAGCAGGGACTGCTCATCACAGATTGCCGCCTATACACCCGAAAGGTCTTCGTCCGCTTCGACCCCCAAATCGTGGTCCAACAACACATTAACATTAAAAATGAGTGGTTAAACAAGCCATGGTACACAGTATCCCTAGAGGGTGCTAAAGCAGAGATCCAACACGTCCTGAAGCATTTACATAAGTTCACCTACACCCAACAAGAGTTGGGTGGAACACATAGAAGGCAAAAGCGCGACATCGGCGGGCTTTTACTCGCTGCTTCCTCACTCGGATCGCTGTTTAGCCTGGGTTTGTCCGCATACAACACTGTCAGTATAACGTCCCTAAAACAACACGTGTATGAAGTAGAAAGCGAGGTCCCAAAGATCCGAGCACAAATGGACCTTCAACTAACACAATTGACACAGGTGACTAAAACCGTAAAGGATACTGTTCTAGTGCTGAATACTCACACCCAAGAAATCAAAGCCCTCGTACATGCGGTAAATGAGTTAGCCCTTAAGGTTGAAGCGGATTACGCTGTCGCCCACCTAATGGATAGGATTTTTGCTGACATGCTTAGAGATATCAGTTCGTCGGTAGATACACTAGCCACCGGTAGGATCCCACCGTATCTAGTCTCTCTACAGATGGTGAATGACATCCTCAGCTCCGCTACGCGCGAAAGAGTCACGCAAATACAGGCTCACCTGGCTTACACTCTCGGTAGCGCAATTCCAATCTGCGTCAATCACAAAACGTTTGAAATGGCGTTCATTATCAACCTACCGATAATTCCCTCAAATGGCATATATAGACTCAGGGACGTTGTTAATGTTGGCAATTGGCACGGTGAAAACCATGTTCAAATTGACACACCGAAGATGGTTGCGTACCACGACGATAACCCCTCAGTTTATCTAGCTCCAAACCTTCAGATGTGCGTTCTCACTCGGGAGATACATTATCTGTGCGCGAGTAAGCCGTTTGTGTGGAATCAAACCGCGGGCTTATGCGGGTTGACACCTATTCCGGAGAGTTCTAAGTGCTCAACGACCGTAACGCCTCGACACCTGGCTAAAGCTGCAAAAGCGGAAATAATTGGCTCTCGTTGGCTAGTGAACGCTCCTCAAAGAAAGGCGATCATAGCCTACGATCAACCCGGGGCAAATAGACCTTTGACGTTACCGGACAAAACAATGTGGATCAGTGTTCCCCAGGGAACGACCATACACATTGGTGATTTGACGCTCTATCACCTCGATCCGGAACAATGGGACGCGACTCTGGATGACTCAGAGTACCTGGGGAATATGTCTATAGACATAGATCCAGAGACTCTGGGAAGGATCCGTTTTGAAGGCACCCAAGTCGTCGACGTGAAACCAATAAACCGAGTTCTCAAGTCCCTCAGGTCCACAATTAAGAACCCTATCCAACCAATTAACTATGCGTGGTCAAGCGCGGACACGTTAATCATAGCCCTGCTAATGACGATAACCCTCGTATTGTGTGGGATACTCGCATCCCTGTTCCGGGGCCAAACGTCACTCCGAGTCAACGTGGATCGCCATGCAGCGCACCTCGATATGATTATGCCTCGCGTAAGCGGGTCCGCAAAGAAGCCACTCACACGGGACAGCGTGACTGAAACTGACAACCAGGGTGAGGGGAAGCAGTGAAACGATGTTTCTAGATGCTTAGTCACTACTCTTGTCGGTGTTGGAACGTTGTTGAATTGATTTTGGTTGTTTCTGAGGTAAGAATGAATCTTGTTGTGTAGTAAGTTGGAGACTAAGAGGCCTTTAACCATGCCAACATGCAGTTCATTCGCTAAATTGCAATCCTTGCGGAGTCAATGTATATTATTGTTCTAATTGTGTACCAATAATTGAATTTGTTAAAATATATAAAGCCGACTGGACGGCATCTCTGGATTGAAAGGGGTCAGTGTTTACCTCTTCGTCTTCCATTATTTCTTTGATCATCATCAAGGTTTTCTAATTGCTCTAATTGTGTACCAATAATTGAATTTGTTAAAATATATAAAGATTACAGACTCTGTTTTCAAGGGGTTAAAGCATTGCTACAATGGAATTATCGAGACGATATGGAATTATAATCAACACAATGGAATTACCGAGAACATTGTGGAATTACCTTGACTTTGTTTTCCTTGCTGGATTACTTTTGACTTTTGTTTTCCTTGCTGGATTACTCTTGACTCTTGTTTCTTTGCTGGATTACTTCAAGCTTCAAGGACAATCGAAGACGTAAGTTCATAGTTGGAATTCATCCCCATGGACAGGTGATGATTTCCAAAGGGGGGACTGTAGTGAACTTAATCTGGTGTCACGACTAAGCCTAAGGTCAAAATC
>NW_023627077.1:0-2678 GCF_014905685.2 Nematolebias whitei | reverse complement strand
GTACATAGAGAAATATTATGATTATGTAAAAATTTATACAGATGCTTCCCAGAGTCCGTCAGGTGATACAGGAGTAGCAGTTATAATTCCAGAATTTAAACTTAACATAGGGAAGAAACTGAATGAAGGACTCTGTGTTTATACTGCAGAAATGGTTGCAATAATGTTAGAATGGAATGGGTAGAAGAAACAAGACCTTTAAGAGCTATCATCTGTTCTGATTCAAGCTCATCATTAATCAGATTTCAAAGAAGTCACTCAGAAAGTCGTCCAGATATTCAGCAAATATTATATCAGATTCAGATGATGGGGTTAATTCTTGTGTTTCTATGGGTACCAGCACATATAGGAGTGAAAGGAAATGAAAAGGCAGACAAGAAGGCCAAAGACTCTGCAAAGGGAAAAGAAATTAATGTAAGAGTATCTTTTAGTAAGTCAGAGACTAAAAGTATTATTAAAAGAAACATTAGAGAAAAATGGCAGAAGCAGTGGGAAGAGGATGTAAAAGGATGATGGCTCTATAGAATTCAAAGGAAGGTTGGAGAAAATAGAAGAGGTGTTGGAAGAAATAGATTACAGGAAACTCGGCTACGGTTAGGTCATTCAGGACTTAATGCAACGTTACATATAATGGGGAAATATGACACAGGAAGATGTGAGTTTTGTGGGGAAAGTGAAACTATAGAACCTGTAATGTCTGTCTGTAGGAAATACCAGAAAGAAAGAACAGAAATGATAACGAGTCTTGAACAAGAAAAAGAACAGCATAATCTTTTAAACTTATTAGGGAAAAAATATTTTGATGCAAGTCTTAAGATTATTTTTCGTTATCTAATAGTAACGGGGTTAATTAAAAGAATATAGTTTTATTTTTATTTTTTATTTTTTTTGCTTTTTGCTTGCTAGTCCTGATTCACACTCCTTACTGGTGGTGGCGGTAATGCACCAAATGTTGTTTGCCAACCGCCATAAAAAAACAAGAAGAAGAAGAAGAAGTCTCAGGGTTCTGTTCAAAGGGCAGAGAGCATCATGAAGACCAAGGAACACACCAGGCAGGTCCAAGATACTGTTGTGGAGAAGTTTAAAGCCAGATTTGGATACAAAAAGATTTCCCAAGCTTTAAACATCCCAAGGAGCACTGTGCAAGCAATCATATTGAAATGGAAGGAGTATCAGACCACTGCAAATCTACCAAGACCCGGCCGTCCCTCTAAACTTTCATCTGGAACAAGGAGAAGACTGATCAGAGATGCAGCCAAGAGACCCATGACCACTCTGGATGAACTGCAGAGATCTACAGCTGAGGTGGGAGAGTCTGTCCATAGGACAACAATCAGTCGTACACTGCACAAATCTGGCCTTTATGGAAGAGTGGCAAGAAGAAAGCCATTTCTCAAAGATATCCATAAAAAGTGTTGTTTAAAGTTTGTCACAAGCACCTGGGAGACACCAAACATGTGGAAGAAGGTGCTCTGGTCACATGAAACCTAAATTAAACTGTTTGGCCACAATGCAAAACGATATTTTTGGCATAAAAGCAACACAGCTCATCACCCTGAACACACCATCCTCACTGTCTAACATGGTGGTGGCAGCATCATGGTTTGGGTCTGCTTTTCGTCAGCAGGGACAGGGAAGATGGTCAGAATTGATGGGAAGATGGATGGGGCCAAATACAGGACCATTCTGGAAGAAAACCTGTTTGAGTCTGCAAGAGACCTGAGACTGGGACAGAGATTTATCTTCCAACAAGACAATGATCCAAAACATAAAGACACATCTACAATGGAATGGTTCACAAATAAACGTATCCAGGTGTTGGAATGGCCAAGTCAAAGTCCAGACCTGAATCCAATCGAGAATCTGTGGAAAGAGCTGAAGACTGCTGTTCACAAACGCTCTCCATCCAACCTCACTGAGCTCGAGCTGTTTTTCAGGAAGAATGGGCAAGAATTTCTGTGTCTCCATGTGCAAAACTGACAGAGACAAACCCCAAGAGACTTGCAGCTGAAACTGCAGCAAAAGGCGGCGCTACAAAGTATTAACGCAAGGGGGCCGAATAATATTGCATGCCACACTTTTCAGTTTTTTATTTGTTAAAAAAAGTTTGACACATCAAATAAATTTCATTCCACTTCACGATTGTGTCCCACTTGTTGTTGATTCTTCACAAAAATGAAAAATTTTATACCTTTATGTTTGAAGCCTGAAATGTGGCAAAAGGTTGCTGGTGAAGATTCTCAGTCATCCAGGACATGATGAATTCAAAAAGCGTTCAATACAAAAACAACTGGACTTTATTTGTAACAGAATACGTTTCGCTCCTCATCCGAGGAGCTTTCTCAATTCAAAGAGCAGAGAGTGAGAGATACAGGTTATAAGGCTGAGTGAGATAAGACACACACACACACACATACATGTAGATTGGCAGTTCACACCTAAAAACCTAAACAGTAGGTCTTTGTTCCTCTAATTCACAGACGAGGCCCCTCTGTTCCCATCAGGTGTGAAAACCGGCTGGGGATCTGTTTTAAAGTTGCATTATATGTTTTTGAAAGTGGGAATCTGAGGCCTCCTCCTCTGTTAAGAGACGGCTTTTCTCTTTTTACATAAATTGCTTCCTTCACCCCCCTCTCAAACCATCTGTGTTCTCGGTCCAAAATGTGCACATTTTGGTC
>NW_023627076.1:0-2678 GCF_014905685.2 Nematolebias whitei | reverse complement strand
CCCCCCCCCCCCCCCCCCCCCCCCCCGACATTTTTAATTAAGCATTGACTACTTATATATTTACGAATGGTCCGCGGACGCACACGGCTGAGTAAAGTGGGCAGAAGATCGGAGCTGCAGGGGTGTTTGTCCTTTCATGGCCATCAAAGTGAATTAAATGCTTCCCCTGCTTTTGCTTGCATTGGACCCTACTCTGGCATGTCAGATATTTTGCGATCTCACCTGTTTGGGTCGTTGGCTATGTTTGTCCGCTGAGTGCCGCAGCTGAATGAATGTCCATTTGTGCTGATAGATCGCTGACAGTAGTCCATCTGAAGTGTAACTGAACTTTTTACCTTTTTCAAGGCCAGTCAGGGCGTGGTCAAATGGCCACGTGTGGCTGGTGAAGGTATGGCAAGCCATGTTGCCCTATATTTGGATCGTCAGCCACACATGTCCGCTGACGCAATCAAAAGCCTGACACCGACCCGGCCCGCACATTAAGCACATTATTATGGACCGGTCTGGCCCTAATCTGGGTCGGGCGGGGCCGGGCTTCGGGTTCAGATTAGAAGTGACAGCTCTACTCTGCAGTGACAAAGCCCACAAAGTTCTAAACTTTTAAACCTACGTAATTTTAACAACATATGTACATTGTATGTTAGCTCACAGTTAGTTACTGCTAAATTTTATATGGTTACTCATCAGCCTTGGTCCGTTTCTGATCAACTCTCTACAGCCCTTGAGCACCAAGATGCTTTTAGAGAGAGCCAGAACTTCAGATAGCCAAAACAAAACCACACAATGGCCCTGATCGAGTCCAAATCTGGATGAAAAAAAGTCCTGGTGAGCTCTGGAGAAAATACCAGACCTCCAAGCAATGCCTCCCCACTCAAGAGGCCTCATGGGCTGGTGAGCAGTGCTCAGATTGACTGATGAGGCTGGAAGTCCATCATTGGTCCAGTTCTCGGTTGGTTCCATATGGCTCTCTGCATCCACTGAGCACTGAAGTCACTATGAATAAGGAATGATCTTTTTTGGATCAGATTAAAGCTTTTCCTCCATTTCATCAGAAAGCAACTTTGGCTTCTGGGTAATGTAGTCCTTTTGAGTGGCGATAGTGTAGGCTTATTGAGAGAAAACTACAAAATGGCAACGCCTCTCTGAAGTTTTTTTATTTGTCAACTTTTTACTGTATCCTATCCCGTGCTGTCCCAATCATGTGAGTGATATTAAAGTTGACAAGGGTGTGTTGTGTACAATCTTTTTGTTGTTGTCTTGTACAATTTTACTTTGATAAAATGCGAAAGAGCGAGTCCGCAAAAGCCAAATCACGAAGTAGTAAGGGACTACTCTACTGTAAGATAACATTCAGACATTTTTTACAATGAAAACAAGTAATTATTTTTTGAATCATTATGCCCAAATGTGGTACTGTAAGTCCTCAAGCATAAGATTTCTTTAACAACATCAAAAAAACATATTCTAAAACATCCAATGGATCAATGACTTGATTCTGTCAAGGCTACAGCAGATACATATGCATAGTGTTACTGCGCAAAATATGGTTCATGGATGAATAAAAAAGTGATCTTGTATGAGAAAAGATAAATGGATTGGAATATTGTTTGTGTAAAGACACTTAATACATCACCACCCACTGAATATATTTGGCTGATGAAATGAGATCCAGAATGCAAAGCTGCTAATAAACCATCTTCAGAGTGGCAGAAATATGATGCATGCTAACCCGTATGAACCTCATTAATAGAACACAAGCAAATCTATTTATCCAGATAGTCAGGGGGAAATGATTGCCTCGTTTCATAGTCTGGCTTCTTCCCATCTTATTGCTTCTCTGGCCTCCTCTCTTCTTTTCATTTACTGGGAACAAGTGAAATTTGACCAAATTTCCAAAAGGCATAAAGTTAAATGTATTATATTTCACCTTTTAAACTAAGTTACTTGCATTATAATGTAGATTGTCAAAATAATAAAAGTGCAGTTAGGCAAAGCCAAAGTTTCAGAGACCCTGAATGGTCAATGATAGCAAGCCTTTGTTAAGAAACGCAGTTTAGCTCTTGTGGTAAGAACGTAGGAAATGTTTGCCTTTGCTCAGTCTTCCAGAAAGAGTTCACTGGATGAGCTCGATAATCAACAGCACCACAACTCTGCTCATTTGTTTTTACAGTCTAACTCGTGCTGGGATTTACAACTTGTGACAAGATGTTGATGGTGATCATGATAATGAAAGTTTTGACTTTTAAGCTTTTAACACTACCCCCCACCCCACAACACACACACACACACACACACACACACAGAAATAAATAACACATCTGAGTGTCTTAACATGACAGAATAAGTGATGCAGTCTGATTCTTGTTCATTCTTTTCTGCCTCACATCAGTATTATTCCACACTTGTGTTTCTTTTACCTCCTCTGCTGTCACAACCACTCAGGGTGAGGATACCAGGCTGTGGGGAGCTGTCTATTTTATCTTATTTTTACCAAAAAAAACAAACATTTCCACACATTTTGCACAATAAACTTTCTAAAGATGTTTTGCAACATATGTTTTTACTGACTCATTAAACCTTACGTGCAATGTCCTTTCTGCATTTTGATGATAATTTTGTTTCTAAAACTGATATTTGTGGGTGTTGGTGCGGTGGGGGGAGGGAGGGGGGGGGGGGGG
>NW_023627075.1:0-2679 GCF_014905685.2 Nematolebias whitei | reverse complement strand
TAGTTGTTAGCCTTTACCGTCTTGATTTGAAGAGTTATTATTAGCTACAATAGTTGTTAGCCTTTACCGTCTTGATTTGAAGAGTTATTATTAGCTAGTTGTTATAATTTACCCCCTTGATTTGAAGGGTCATTATTAGCTAGTTGTTAGCCTTTACTCCCTTGGTTTGAAGGGTTTTCAAGGATTCAAGGTTCTTTATTTGTCATACACACCATATGTGGTACATGTGGTGGAGCAAAATTGTGTACACAGGGTCCCAGTTACATCCAACAGAAGTATTAAAATGTAAAAGAAAACCAGTAATAAGATCTAAGATATGAACTAAGAAAAATGTTGGCTAAAAATACACTAAGCACTAGTAGCATAAAAAAAACAATACGCCGAACAGCAGCACGAACATGAGTCTGTGTGAGCAGACGAGTACGAATGAACAGCAGCATGAAATAAATCAGCAGCATCACGATGTGATTATTTTTAGATATGCATTAACAGCCTCAGGGTAGAAGCTGCTCCTCAGTCTAGTGGTTCTACACTTAATGCTCCTCAACCTCCTTCCTGAGGGGAGCGGGGCAAAAAGTGTGTGCTGGGTGAGTGGGGTCCTTCATGATGCAGGCGGCCCTCTTCCTGCATCTGGAGGTGTAGATGTCTGATGATGGGGAGACTGACTCCAACATCTTCTGTGCAGCCTTCACCACTCTCTGCAAAGCTTTTCTTTCTGCAGCTGTGCAGCCTCCATGCCACACGTTGATGCTGGAGCACAGGATGCTCTCCACTGCACACCTGTAGAAGGAGGTGAGGACTGAGCTTCCCAGAGCAGCTCGTCTCAGCCGCCTGAGGAAGTAGAGTCTCTGATGGTGTTGTTGCTCCAGCTGAGGTTGTCACTCATGTGCACACCCAAGTACTTGTAGCAGGAGACCACTTCCACCGCAGATCCTCGTGTTCAGGGAGTAGGTGCGTTTGTTCCTTCTGAAGTCCACGACCATCTCCTTCGTCTTCTTCACATGGATGTGAAGACTTTAGCTAGCCGTTAGCCTTTCTTCTCACTTTAGTTTTACAGTCTAAAAAGGATGGGGACACCCTTCTCCCAGCGTTAACTTGCAAAACATTGGACAGAGCTAAAAGGTCATGGAAAGGGTGACAAGATATTTTGATTGAAAGTATATTTTTGGATATATTTATAACACTCTTACTGTTGGACAGTCATATCACAGTAACAGCTAACTGAACTAAAATGTATCTTTTGTTTTTTTAGAGGAATAACCACGGTCAGAAACCTTTTTAAATAAAAATAAATCCTCTGTACTACGGTGTTTTGATTAAAGATGTGCACGTTATTCCGTTCACCTTCTGGGCCCCAGAGAGGCACTGACGCAAAAGGAATGGCTGCCTGTGAAACTCTTAGTGGTTGCCTCATACTTCTACACCCTTTAAAAAAAAAAAAGGCGTTCCCCCTCCTCTGTCCTCGGCTCAGAGCAGATGACACGCTGTCTTTTATGTGAAGCTGCTTCCCTCTGATAATAAACCGAGCTCCTCTGGGACTCTGCAAAGACTCCAGGCAGACGAGATGTGCTCGTCTGATATAAGAAAGTGGTGTGTGCAAGTGTAAATATTTAACAGTAAATATCCTCTCAGTTGTTGTTTGCTGATTTGGCGTAACCTGGATTGAAATGTGTTTAATAAAATTAGTGGCGGTTTCTTTGTTTCTTAAGAAGACATTGGCTGATTTTTTTCTAACGAGTCGAAAATAATTAGTGGTTAATTGATGAGACACCTCAGCGCCAGCTCCTGCTTTACAAACAGGAAATTTATCTATAAAATCTACTTCCTGTCAGGCTTTCACTGAAGAGAAAGCATGATGAAAAAATCACCACATTTACATACGAAGGAGCTTAAATGGTCTCAAGAACGGCTGCCGCCGTAAAAGGCAGGCGATTATGTATTTACATGTGTCAGTGTCTGTTAGCTAAAGATCTCATGAACCACTGGATGGATTTTAAAGATGAGGTTAGTAGAAACTTGAGCCACATGATCGACATCATGCGGAATCAGACAAGCGCAGAATCTCCGTTGGTCAACAAATGTTCAAAACTTTTGATTAGAAATTTCACATGTATTGTAGTCAAACCAAGTCAAGATGGCTGTCACAGTAATCAGCTCCATCCATCCATCCATCCATCCATCCATCCATCCATCCATCCATCCATCCAATTTTTAGTTGCAGAAGTTGTTCCAAACTTCTGGTTTAGATAGATGGATGGATAATGTTGATTGCTGTCCATCCATCTGTCCGTTCATCCGTCCGTCCGTCCATCCATCCATCCATCCATCCGTCCGTCCGTCCGTCCGTCCGTCCATCCATCATCCATCCATCCATCCATCCAGACAATTTTTAGTTGCAGAAGTTGTTCCAAACTTCTGGTTTAGATAGATGGATGGATAATGTTGATTGCTGTCCATCCATCTGTCCGTTCATCCGTCCGTCCGTCCATCCATCCATCCATCCATCCATCCATCCATCCATCCATCCATCCATCCATCCATCCGTCCATCCGTCCATCATCCATCCATCCATCCATCATCCATCCATCCAGACAATTTTTAGTTGCAGAAGTTGTTCCAAACTTCTGGTTTAGATAGATGGATGGATAATGTTGATTACTGTCCATCCATCTGTCCGTT
>NW_023627074.1:0-2679 GCF_014905685.2 Nematolebias whitei | reverse complement strand
GACGAAACGAACCGAGGCGAAAAACTCACAAAAGTTCCAGAAACAAGGCCCTACACCTCTGAGCTCGGAAGAGACAGAGAAACTACGCAGGTTGTTAGAAACTTTGAAACACACTGACACGGGAACCCAACCAGGAGCACTTTGCAGTAATGTAATCCCTATTACATCTGAGGGCGCGAATGACAACATTACAGATGTCGGTGGACCACACCAAGACGTTGCTGTTGTTGCCTCGAACAACCCCTCATCAGAAGAAGGGGGGGTAAACACACACACAAACGATGACGAGTCATCGCAAGCTGAACGCTCAGAAACAGCCTCTGCTGTGCTGACGGTTCAGACAAACCAAGATTACACAGATAAGGCTGAACGCGTGAAGAAGCGTCAGAAAAAACCCAAAAGGTTTCTGTGTAACTTTATCAGAAGGGGGGTCGCCAAAAAGGCGTACCTGTCAGTAACACTCGAAGGTGTCCTCACACACGAAGCACTCTTGGACGGTGGGGCAGACATAACAATTATGTCAGCTACACTGTTCGAGGAGCTGAGGACGGCCGCTGCCAGTGTTAACAGGATGATACCTCTCTCTGAATGTGCTGTAGAAATGCAGGGTCTCTCAGAGAAGAAAACAACCCTGACAGCTATAGCAATGGTTCACATGCAGATTGGCAATATGACGCTGTACCACCCAGTACACGTGTCTCGTGTTGACTCATTCCCATTTTTGGTTGGCCAGGATTTTATAAATCGCTTCGACGCGATTATAGATTATGGTGATCAAACGATGTGGACAACAGTGAGCAAGCCACTGCCAATCGATACGCCTCCGGAGTGTGACACAGACTGCCCGACAGCAGGTACCGCGGAAGGCGCACAGGACTCCTCAGCCGAGGACACGAGCCCGGTGAGTACTCCTCTGACATCATGTGAAACCAATGAGACCCACCCAGTGGTCCAAACTCTGACCCAACAAGACAGCCTACTCTGTGAGCTGGAGCAGTCAGAGGCCACCGACCACTACCTACCGCTGGTAGTTAAAGGTGTAGAGATCCAAGGGTCCCTCACTAACGATGCTGTTCTGTCTCTGTGGACAGATAAATCAGCAATTAACCGAGCTTTCTATGAAACCTTGGTTCACAAACACGTTGGTCTAGAACTAATTAAAAAAGCTTTCCGCTTTCCATTAGTTCCCAATAGTTCACAGGTCATGACCGCAGAAGGAGTCATTAACCTAAAACTGAACTGGAATCAACGAGAACTGGTTCACCCGTTTCTCGTTATCCAAAACTTACCACATGCATCCTACATAGGCTCTGACATTTTGGTAAGGTTAGGTGTCCACGTGGACACCATCAACAAGGTGCTGTGGTCCCTAAGACCAGCCACAAAGGATCCTCCTGTGCTAGACACAGCGAGTCTTAAGGCTGGGCAGACCATTCCAGAGGCCTGCCAAGTTGCTAGCAACCAAACCACCACAGTACCACCTCAGGTGATTAACCTAATGGTGCGAATCCACATCGTAGCTGGACAAGCTATTAGCCATAAACAGGCATATTTTCAACCCTCTCCTGCATTTTTCAACTTGGGACTGTCCGTGGAAGCCACGAACCAGGTGAGTCTTGACTCCAGGACCACATCTGTTGCTGTGTGTAACACAGGCACGGATGAGGTGCTGATCCCAAAAAACACTATGCTAGGATGGTTGATTTCAACTGATTTTCATGATTTTGAACTAGGCATTCCATTTCTGGGAGGACTCCCAGATAACCTGGTACTGAGTCAAGAAACTGGGCCAGTATGGTTCACAAAACCAACACAGGCCATAGCTCTTTTCTCAACCGATGACGTCGACCAAGGACCTCAAACCTATGGTGTTTTACCCATAGACAGGTCCGACGACTCAGAAAGGGATTCGTTGGAGCTCCCCAAAGAGCAAGAACCCTTATCAGTCTCATCACAGATTGAACAGGTGGTCGCCCAAGCCGACGCTCTGACATCTGATGAAGAAAGAGACAAACTTCGCCAAGTTCTTTTAAAATATGAAAAGTCATTTTCAACTGACTCAACAGATTGTGGGTTGACCTCACTCCACACAGTGAGCATCCCAACCCCACCCAACGCACCACCAACATTTGTCAGACAATACAAGATCCCTCTGGCAGCACATCAGCCTGTCCAGGAGATCGTTGATGACCTTTTGGTCAAAGGTATAATCAGACAATGTAATAGCACCTACTCTGCGCCTCTATGGCCAGTTTTAAAACCAAATGGTAAGTGGAGACTTACCATAGATTACAGAAAGCTAAATAAACAAGTACCCTTATCCAGGTGGCCAATGACTCAGCTCCATCAGGAACTGCCAAAGGTCACCGATGGTAAGTACTTCTCGACCCTCGACGTCGCCTCTGGTTTTTGGACCATCCCTGTGCGCGCCGAGGACCAACACAAACTAGCTTTCACTTTTGGCAGCCGACAATACACCTTTACCAGGTGTCCCTTTGGCTACGCTAACTCACCTGCAGAGTTCAACATCTTTTTGAACAAAGCATGTCCAGACGCCCACGAGCGTGGGACACTGATCTACGTGGACGACATCCTTTTGAGACAGCCGACACTGGACTCTCATTTGGCTGAGATCGACCACGTCCTAAATCAGCTAACAACTGCTGGTGCTAAAATCTC
>NW_023627073.1:0-2679 GCF_014905685.2 Nematolebias whitei | reverse complement strand
TTCTACCCATTCATTTTTAAATTACTTTGTGTTCTGCAGTTTTATTTAAAAAAATATGGCAACAGGAACAGTTCATCTGTAGTGAAATAGAAACATTTATTGTCTTAATCCAAATAAAAACCTTCACTAAATGTCACAAAACAAATAATCCATGGCCTGTAGTCCATATGTTTCTACGGAGGATCAGCTGATGAGTCTGTTTCTGGCTCTTTTGAAGGTCAGTTCCAGTAAAAACAAAAAATCTAAACCAGTCCATGGGTCACACCATGTCTACCTTACATGAAAGAACCCAAACAGAACAAGTTGCATTTTACTAATTTATTGAACAATTGTTTCCCTTAAACAGTGACATCACTGTCATGTTTTAAATTGTTTAAACAAAAAAAAAAATATATATAATAATGTTTCAAGAGAACACAACAAATAAAAATGCTTAGGCATTATTATACATTGGACGACGTCCTCAAGAAGTTCACAATCTATGTGGTTGATGTAACAAGCTCGTTTGGGTGAAGCATGATCTCTCCACGGCTTCAGTGACCGGTCCAGCACCTTGTGGAACCTAAAATTGAAAGAAGACAGTGCACAAGTTAAAATAGTGTTACAATGACTACAAATTACAATTTGTTGGCCTTTCTATTGGAAAAAAATATTTGATCAAAAACAAGAGATTTACAATTGAAATTAAGTCAAGTCAAGTCTTTGCAAATATAAACTACAGTAGCTCCATTTTTCTTTCTTTATTTCACTTTTCATATATTATAATTATTTAAACAGTCTCACCAGGCAGAGATTACTAGATTTTATGTATCTTACCTGCTCTGTTGAAGTGTGTGACAAGGGTCTTTGTGTCCAAAGCTATTTCACAGCTTGCTTCCAGATCTAACAGCTTCCTGTGTTGGGTAGAAAAATTAAATTAAATTAAAGACAAACTAAAAGCTTAGTGCTACTTCTTGTTGTGCCATGCTTTATAAAACAGTTACTGAATCAAGTATTTACTTATGTAGGTAAACAAAGATGTTTTAAAACCTGTTAAAATACACCAGAATGCAGGAAATAGCAGCTACTTTATTCAAAAAGTTATGGGGGAGGACCCACAGACCTCGCACCAATATGTCCCCCTACAATAATTCTAATGCTAATCCACACTGTGTTGTTCAAGCCAAGAGCCATTGTCAACACTGGGGGCTAAGGCCCCTATAAAGGGCTTCTAGAATTGCCTCTGGTGTGAAGAAATGAACTGAGAAAAATCAACTCTTAGCCTAACTTAACACAACATAATAAACATTTATTATAACATAAAACAATTATTATAATATATATGCAAATAGCCTTTCAAATAAAAATTGGGATATTTTTATTGGAGAATGCTTTCACTAACGAGTTTGTTTTTGTACTGGCATGGCGTGCGATCGACAGTAACTATTTACACGATAAAGCGACGGTTATTCACGTTTTCCTCAATTTCAGTATCCAACAGGACATCACAAAATAAAAATTGGGATTTTTTTTTACCCGAGAATGCGTGCATTTTAACCAGGAAGAGTTCTGGGTTTTTTTTACATTACAAACAGCGACAGATAATTAAGTTCTACTTCTTCGCCCTTTAAGAGCTGTCGCTGGTGGGTTTTATCCCTAAGGCACTCAGCGCTGCACTGAAAACTTTAGTCCACGCCCACTTGCTATGTGGGCCTCTCCCCCGGTCCGTATAAATTACGGCGAGACCAGGAATCAGCTCCCATTTTTTCTTCAGCCAGCTAGCTAGCACTGTCAGAAGAACAAAGAAGGAAAGTTGTCCAGCTTTGACAGGCACAACCTTTGCTAAGGCTGCCTGGGTCTCCACCACGCCAACCTCCTGCCATCCCGGTGAGTTCTTCCTCCCCGAGGAGAAGCAGACGAGCAGCCTTTGTTCAAGGTAAGCGCCGAGGAGTACTTTTCCGTGGCGGGCCGCTACCCTCTGGACGACGCCACAGCCGTGGCGATAACATGTTTGTCCTCGCGGTAACCAAATGTTTTCCTCAAAGGTGATGTTAGCAGCAGCCCCGCCAAATGTTTTTCCGTGGGGGGCCGCTACTCGCTGAACGACGCCACCGCCTCTTCTAACGTGTTTTTTTCTCGAGGTAAATCGGATGATTTCCTCGAAAAAGGCGTTGTTGGCTGTAGCTCCACTGAATGGGTTTTTTTTGTGTGGCAGGACACTATGCACAGGATGACGCCACCACCTTCTTTGACACAGAGTCATGCAGTGAACCGAATGACTCCTCCGAGAAGGCGATGCGGAGCTGCCCCTTCTCTCCTGGACAGCGTAGTGACGGAAGACAAGTGGCCGAGTGAATGCTCAGCCACCTCGGATCTTCCCATGTCGGCAACCACACCACTCCCAGCCATCGGTGCCCTCCTCTTGGAGCTGCCCGACATAATCCAGGAGGATGTTAACACAAGGGACTTTCCATCCCTCGCCTCCCTCCACCCTGATCGGATGATCTGGCGGCAAGGTTGGCTCCGCCCGGGCTCAGTGCCCTGACCCCATCTGGTCTCGCTGTCCAGTTGTGATGTCACACTGGAACGAGGCTGCAGCTGGGCTGGCAAGCTGAAGACAGCTATCTTCACCTTCGCCTCCATCTCCAGAATGGAGGGTTTTACCGATCAGTGTTTTACCCTCTGTCCCCCTCCCCCCCC
>NW_023627072.1:0-2679 GCF_014905685.2 Nematolebias whitei | reverse complement strand
GTCTACCAGCCCCTAATGACACAGCACAAACCACTGCTATGTTGTTATTATTGTTATGCACTGATGATCGATTGTTTAGACTGATGGTTTCCCTTTTGCATGTGTAAAGCTGGAATTACACAGCAGGCTGACTTGAACCACGTCAATATGGCACCCAGGATTATTTGACTGTTAAAAGGCACCCTCTAACAACTTTTCAAGTTCAAGTCAAGTTCAAGTCAAGTTTATTGTCATTCGCATCACTCGTGGTACATAAGATAGAATGAAATTATGTAAATTATGTATGAAATTATGTACTCAGGGTCCCAGTTTCATTTCATTATTTGTGTTTTTGTTGTGTGGCGCTCACATTTTATTTAACAGTAATTTCTGGTGCTATTCCAATTTGCGCCAGAAGAGGGCAGTAGCGGCGCATAAGCAAGAGACTGACTTCCCAAACTGGATGCAGAAGCAGCTCCGTTCAAGCGCGTGCTGCACTAGTCAGCACGTGAAGCCTCTACTCAAGAAGTTGATTTCAGTTTTCACAGGTGGGTTAAGTGCACAAGCATGAGACATGTAACATTGTTATAAGTGTTTGTAAATTCAGGACAATGTTTTATTGGTATATATTGTATTTTGTTCTATATGTAAGAAGTAACTGTTAGCTGCCACTACCTAGCTAGCGTTAGCCTCTGAAGAAGTGACGCAATTTTACAGTTGTTCCTCCATGTTTTTTATGGGGTGCTGTTCTGTAAAGTTGCACAGTCAAAAATTAACATTAATAATTTGGTTTATTTAGCTTTTAATAAAAAAAAAAGCTATTTTTTTCAAAGTCATATTTTCACCATGTTATTCACACATGTGTAAATGTCATAGTCCCCAACTAAATATTTGATTTACAAGATAAATATTTAGTTTACAAACTAAAAACTTAACTTGCAAGTTAAATATTTAGTTAGCATATTAAATATTTAGGTATAAATTAAATGTTTAGTTAATAAACTAAAGAGGTATAAATAAAAAAATTAATTTACACTTAAATATTTAGTTTACTAACTAAATATTTAACTTGTTAGTTAAGGTTTTTAGTTTGTAAACTAAATATCTTGTAAACTAAATATTTAGTTGGGAACTATGACATTTATAAATGTATGAATAACATAGTGAAAATGTGACTTGGGGAAAAAAAAACAAAAACGTTTTTTTATTTATTTAAAGCTGAATAAACCAAAATATTGATGTTAGTTTTTGACTGCAACTTTACAAACGGCACCCCATAGTTTTTATGTTAGAAGGTACCACATTTATAGATTTATTCGAGCACTGGTCCACTCTTGCGGACATGCATAAGTCTAAAATGGGGGATTTACTTCTAGTAATAATGTTAGAGACCTTACTACTTATTTATTATGGACCATGATGCAACAAAAAAACATGTAAATTATTTTTTAAATGTGCTTGATCAAAAGGTTGACTTGTCAATTCATGGTATGGGTGGCAAATTTAAACTAATGTAATTAAAAATGATAACTTGCCATAAAGGAGTGTCCGTCAGATAGTTGAACCTTGGATTCAGGAGGAGCAGTTTTCGTCCTGGTTGTGGAACACTGGACCAGCTCTACACCCTCAGCAGGGTCCTGGAGGGTGCGTGGGAGTTTGCCCAGCCAGCATAGGCGTCACAACCATTATATGTGAAGGGGACATGTCCCTCCCACATTATAAAAAAACATTCATTTGGACCCCCCCCCCCCCCCCCCCCACACACACACACACAATTTTACTATAAAACATTAGTTCAGGCGGCACAGTTTCTCTTTCTTCGTGAACAAATCCATTCCACTTGATTAATAGAATACTCAAACCACTAAAACTCCACTCCAGGTTTTCCTGGTTACCTCCACCTCTACACACAGAGCAGAAACTGTGCAGGCAGCAGCTGCTGAGTCTCCTGCCTCGGCAGAAAACGCGCACAGGTGGAGGAGATGGAGACACCTCTGTGTTGCTCGCCAGTTTAGCGAGCTTAGTGCGGGGATTTGTTGACCGGGGGGGTTGATCATAAACATATATTCATGTTAGGAGGATGCTTGAGAGGAGCGCTACATCTGTAGCATGTTAGCTTAGCAGTAACTGTGACGCTATAAGACGCTGCAGGTGTAAGAGACGCTGTGTGTTCAGGTGCATTAAAGTTGAAATGTCTTTAAAACTCCACACCTTATTGTCCTCAAGCTTCATGAGAAACATCATTTAGATGAGTCGTGTTGAACACAAGTGAAAAAGTCCAGTGCTGATGTTTTTTATTTCTCTATAAACACAAATGGTGCCAACCTGACGCTCTGTGTTAAAGTGTATTGTAGCGATTCTGTGTTTTAGTTCTGCTCGTGTCGTTATGGTTATGTGTATTAGTTTTGTGTTCATTGTAATCTTTATTGTGATGTGTATAAAGTTGTAGGCTTCCCCTGACTGTCTCTGCTGGACTCCCACTCACATGTGAGAGATCTGTCATGTGGGCGGGGGATCAGGGGAGCAGCAGGACAGGACCGGAAGAGGGGGGAGTTCGAGTGTGTTAGCGGGAGGCTAGTTCGGTGAGCGCTACGGCTTGTTGCAGGTGTGCGCTGCGCCTCAGAAATAGCAGCTCGGTTTTCAACGACTAATAAACCCGGTTGGTGGGACTTCTACCTGTCGTGTCCTGGCGTCATTACA
>NW_023627071.1:0-2679 GCF_014905685.2 Nematolebias whitei | reverse complement strand
GCGCTCTCAATCCAACATCTCTCAGAACTCTCAATCTGTTGTCAGCTCTCATTCTCTTGGACTCTGGAATTCATAATTCTCTAATCTCTATTCTCTATTCTCTGAACTGAGAAGTTGCCACATTTTATTTGGGTCGACTTCCTGTTCAATTTAGAGCTTTCTGATTCGTGGAAGGACCAGAAAGAGGAGTGGATTTGTGACGTAAGATGTTATCATAAGTCAAGGATTGTTTACAACATACAGAAAAGATTATTGCAGCAACAGCAGACTTCGTGGAGTCTCACACTTTGTAATCTTTTCAAATAGTAAAACATGACATTTTTCTCGGTAAACATTTTAGTTGACCGAGAACCAACCTTTAACATACTTACGACAGCTTGCTCATTTCAGACAGAAAATCAAGAAAGGCATATTCAGGTGATTTCTTCTCTGAATGAGGAACAAAAATCATTACTTACTGTTTATGTAAAATAAAAATTAGTAGTTCTTTTCAACCTGTAAAGCATTGAGTGAACTAACACAATTTGATTATCAAAACATTTGTAAGACAGTAATGATTATAGAGGATTGTCTTTTCTGCTTGATTAATTCAAGAAAGAAAGTTCATCAGATGGTTCAGACTTATTCAGATCAATGAAAATAACAGTCTCTGTCCATCTGGTAGATTTGAGGTCATCTGGTTCACTACAGTCCCCCCTTTGGAAATCATCACCTGTCCATGGGGATGAATTCCAACCGTGAACTTAGACCTTCAAATGTCCTTGAGCTTGATGTAATCCAGCAAGGAAGACCAAAGTCAGAAGTAATCCTTCAAGGAAGACCAAAGTCAGAAGTAATCCATCAAGGAAGACCAAAGTCAGAAGTAATCCAGCAAGGAAACAAAGTCAAGGTAATTCCACAATGTTCTTGGTATTCCATTGTGTTGATTATAATCCCATATCGTCTCGGTAATTCCATTGTAGCAATGCTTTAACCCCTTGGAAACAGAGTCTGTAATCCATTGGAAAAAGTCATATAATCCACAACGGTAAATCCACAGCGATTGGAAGTGTTGATTAATCAGCATACAGAGGGGTACCCTTGGATTGAACTGAAGAAGCGGCCACTGGATGAAGAGTTGAAACCAACGTCAGGATTGCAGGTCGCCTCCAGCGAAGGTTGTCTCCAGCGACGTCCAGCCTGTGCCGTTCTGGTTCAATGTGTCATGCAATTATGTGGTTTAAGGTGGGCTTATGAAGGGGATTTTACATAAGGTCTTAAACTATATGCACCTGGTGTGTAAGCTATTTTGGTTGGGAACAGCTACAACTACCAGTTAAGGGGTGGAGAATGCTGAAAAGGGGTACTACAGGGGTTTATGCCTATAGAAAAGTGTTCCAAACTATTTTTCCATTTCTAACTTGGTTTAAGTTAGCTTTACATGGTAAAATATAGTTTGGTGTAATTGTCTGTTGTCTTTTTAGACGAACGACTTGAGATTGGGTGTTTGGTTTTCCCATAAATGTTTTGGAAGTCTATGGCGAGACTTATCAAAAAGAATTAGCTATCCCCCCGAATAGAATTGTTCGAGTAGGTTCGGCTTAAGCGTTGTGAGATCAATGTAGATTATGGTACTCAAGGTAGCAATAATATACATTGACTCCGCAAAGATTGCAATTTAGTGAATGAACTGCATGTTGGCATGGTTAAAGGCTTCTTAGTCTCTAACTTAACTACACAACAAAATTCATTCTTACCTCAGAAACAATACCAAAATCAACTAAACAACGTTCCAACACCGACAAGAGTAGTGACTAAGCATCTAGAAACATCGTTTCACTGCCTCTCCTCACCCTGGTTGCCAGATTTCAGTCACGCTGTCCCGTTTTATCAAGGGTAGGTCCTGTGAGTTTAAACTATGGTTAAGTTTATTATCCATTAGTTATCTACTGCTTGGATGACCCTTGTTCCCACGAGGTCTGATTTTGTGATGTCATTGTCTCCTGAGGAGTTATTGCACGCCTTGTGTTGTTTAACCTGGTTACGGTGTACCCATTTAACAGTTGGCTCTTTTTGGCCTTTACTGATTTTTATCTGGTAGATAATTGGAGACACTTTGTCGACTATCAGATGGGGTCCAGTCCATCTGGGCATCAGCTTACGGGCGAGAGTTCCGGTCCCGGACTCTACTCTCCCAGTTTTGGGTGCAAACGTGTAGTACCAGACCCTGTCTCCCACTTGGAGTTCCTCGTAAGAGGCCTTTTGGTCGTAGTACGCTTTGCGTCCTTCAGCTGATTTTTCCAGGTTTTTCTGTGCGAAAGCAAAAGTGTTCTTAAGATGTCTTTCCAAGTCTTTCATGTATTGTTGTGTGGTGTAGGCTGTTGCCATGGCAGCATCGCCTGGTTGGTACAGCAGGTGCAGAGGGAGAGTCATTTGTCGACCCGTCATCATCTCGAAAGGAGCGATGCCAGTTGACGTGTGTGGAGTGGCCCTTATGGCCATGAGGACCAGAGGGAGTTTCACGTCCCAGTCCTTGTGGTTTGCGGCTACGTATTTTTTCAAAATACTCACCACCGTCCTATTTGCTCTCTCAACCTGGCCTGAAGCCTGTGGGTGGTAGCCAATATGGAAGTTGGCTTTGACGCCTAGCGTCTTCCACAGTTCCTTCATTACTTCACCTGTGAAGTGTGTACCTTGGTC
>NW_023627070.1:0-2679 GCF_014905685.2 Nematolebias whitei | reverse complement strand
CAAGCTGTCAGGCGCTCCTGTGATGTCCGACATTCACTTTGTAAATTCAGACATTGTTGGAGTATCATCACCTTCTCTGCCTTGCAACCGTCCAGCTCCTTTAATGCGATCTGCAACTGTTGTTGTAGCACACCGTTGTCTGAACACACGGATTGGTACACACAGTCTTTATCCCTGGCTTCAGATAGTGATGCCTCAAGTAATTGTATTTTGCTGTTCATTGAATCAACTTCTGCACGCGCATCTTGCTGTAATTGAAACATCTGTTCATAATGTTTCGTCATGAGGACCTCGTGTTCACTTTTAAATTGAAGGAAGTGTTCTTCAATTTTCTGAACCACCTCTTTTTCACTGTCTAACCTTATTGCAAGGTAATCAGCTTTCTCAACAACCGTATAGAATGATTCTTTCAGCAAAATTGCAATTTTAGCCAGCTTTTCATAACTTGACTTTGTAATTTCTGTAGAGGTCACACTTTCTGCAACCTCCTTCAGATTGTCCAATAACTCTTTTGGGTCCATGCTCTCTGCCTGTTCCATATATGGATGTAAGGACGCTGTCAGAAGCTTCAACGCATTCTTTAAACAGTCCCTTATCCCATAAGCATCAACATCTTTTTCTACCACACCTGTCATGTTTTTCACTGTGTAGCACTTTATCTGTTAAAAACAGTTGCAAGCTTCAGATATTTTACAGGTAAATATTTGTATTCAAGTCAATGAGTTTTCACACTATTTTAGCTTTTTGGGTTTACACAAAAGTACTGTTATAAGTCAACTTATTCAAATGTGGGTACCTTTCTCAGGTTTTACCCCAATTCATGAATATTTAAGTAAATGCTCTCGGCAGTGTTACTTGTATGTGCTTATTTTTCAACAGGCACTAGTTACCAAGCTCTTTTTAGTGTATTTTACTCTAAAGCACTGAATTTTTTAATAAACCTGCAATTTTTCTTTAGTCTCACAGCAATCATCAGTTTAAAACGTTTTTTTTTTAAACCATTCTGTTCCAGAAATTCGCTATTTTAACAGTTACTCATAGAAGCAAGTGGTGAAAAGAAAAAAAAAGTTGATGATGTATCAGGATTAATCAGTCCTTCCTCAGAAAAACTGTTATTCCTGTTCTCCTGTCTCATCCTCTATTTAAAATTAAATAGGAAGATTTATTTTTAGGTGGTAACTTAAACAGAAAAGTTTCTTTTTCCTGATAAGTTTACTCTTATTTAGTGATCTAGCAATTAAACGTGTATTATCTCTCCAGCAAATGAGTAAACTGTTCAACTCTGTGAATATTTGAACCGTATCTTTTAAAAAGTTTCTAAATTTTTATTTTGTACCTTTTTCTTAAGGAATTATCAGTGAATAAAAATGTGTTCGGTAAATGCTCTTTGCATAAATACCTTTATAACTTTTAAAATGCAAGATAACAGTGATTATTCAGCTAGAGGAAGTTTGTTAACTCAAAAATGCCTTACAGAAAAATAAAAACGTTTAATTTCACTCTTTAAACCTAAAACTGAAGTGAAACCGTGATTTAAAGTTTCTCCAGGAGGGTGCAGTGTTTAGCTTTCTACCAGCAGGAGTCTATGACGACTTCCTGTGACGTTCGGTTGACATCCTGTTGTTAGCCGCTTAGCTTAAAGTAAGCTTCGGCTAAACTCGGTTAAAATCAACGTTTCTGAACGAATTTAAGCATAAACGTGGCGTTGTTTCAACAAGCACGACTGTTATGCATGAACCTGAGTTTCCTTGGGACATATGGCAGCTTTATTTAGTGATTTTAAGCGTAGTGAAGGCTCCGGTCGCAACTTTACATCCGACATGGAGGAAGTGACGTGACATGTCATTCATCCGGTCGTTAGCTGTTAGCTTAAAATTAGCATCGCTAGCGTTCTTCAAAAACATCATTTAATGACGGATTTTAAACTCTAACGTGGCAAAATTTCAGCGAGTATGCTTCGAAGAACTTAACCAGCGTATCAAAATACACTTTTAAAGCGCTTTTCAGCTTTAAAAAGCAGATTTTATTTCCCTATGAAAACGAATTTTCATTTCCGGGTCACTGACTGACACGTCTCTCATCCAATGAGAGCGTTCCACGGCAGCAAATCCAACCAATCACTAAGCGTTTCTTGCAACCAGCATGTTAGATTAGCATGAAATAAGTTCGTCACTTTTTCGTCTTTTAAACTGTCAAAATGCACTTTTTCTGTTAAAAATTGTAACGAATCAACTCTGAGCTTAGCTGAGACTTCGTCCAGTCTTTAAAACGTTTCTCCATCTATTCAAAATACTCGTTCAAACTTATCAGAAACGAACCGGACCACAGCCGGGTCTTGCAGCAGAACCTCCGTCCTTTTAAACAGAATAACGTTTTCCACAGCTCATCAGCTTAGTTACACGTAACAGGCGTACAATTTCAGCTTTAAAAACACTTAATGACACTATTTCAGCTTTCATAACATCACTAGCCCAACACGCTTAAACATGCAGCGTTTTGACTTCAAAGCGGCGCAGCTTGAGCTGCGTTTCAGCACAGCTGATAAACTGTTACTTTTCTTCATGCCAACATGTAAAAAACAATCTTTACACGAAATACACAGTCATTTATGAGCACGTAACGGGCCACCAACTGTAGTATGACATATGCTACATATATTCATACATTTTTCACGAGTTC
>NW_023627069.1:0-2680 GCF_014905685.2 Nematolebias whitei | reverse complement strand
TCCCCAAAACCAAATTTACCCAAGGTAGCAAATAAAAATTTCCAGTTTACCCTATCAAATGCTTTTTCTGCGTCCAAAGACAAAATAGCTGTTTCAATATTTTTACTATATGAATACTCTATTAAATTATATAATCTGCGTGTGTTTGTGGTCGAGTGTCTTCCTTTTATGAATCCAGTTTGGTCAGGATGAATAATGAGAGGAATTATTTTCTCTAATCTTTTAGATAGGGCTTTACTAATTATTTTAACATCCACATTAATAAGAGAGATGGGGCGATAACTGGTAGGTAGTACTGGGTCTTTGCCTGGTTTTAATAGTAGACTAATGTTGGCTGAATTCATATGTGTTGGAAGCCTGCCATTTTCTTCTGACTCATGTAGCATTCTGTGAAATATTGGTTCCAGGATGTTCCAGAACTCTTTATAAAATTCTGCTGGATATCCATCTGGGCCTGGAGATTTCTTATTAGGCATGTTTTTAATGGCCTCACGGAGTTCATCTGATGTTAATGGTGAGTCTAGTTCTGATGATTGACTACTGTCTAGTTTTGGAAGTATTACTCTCTCCAATAATTGATTAATATCTTCATCTGTTGGATTTATTTGTGGAGTGTATAGAGTTTTATAGAAATCTCTAAAAACACTATTTACTTTTTCCTCGTCATAAGTTATGTTACCATTTGTGTCTTTAATACCATATATAGACGTTTTTTCTTTATTTAATTTGTAATGAAGATAATATGCGTCTGATATTATCCATAACTTAAACGGATTCTTTCATTTTTCTGGACTAGGTCATATCGTGCTTTGTGGAGTAAATGTGGACAGAGACGTGTTTAAATTTCTGACTCACCAACAGTGGGTCGTTTATTTTAAACGATTTAAAAACACATCACACATTTACATTAATTGGCAGATTGATTACAATTAACACAGCTTAATTAATGAGCTTTACAATGAGAAATCATACGGCCATGATTTCTCACTTGCAACTGAAATACAACAGACATTTCTGAAAATATCTGGATTAATTACTGGCAGATAGAAGAGTTTTAAAGATGGAGAAATGAAGTTTAAATGGAGAGAGATGGATGAGGAAAAATGTGTTGATAACGAACGGCACGCTTCTTTAGACGCAGCTTAACCCACGGTACACTCGCAGTTGAAGATCGACTCTTTTACCTTTGCAGACGATAGTTTCAGCTTCGGCGTAGAGTTCCCTTTCAACGCTTTTCAGCGTCTCCGTAAGAACAGCTGTGACCTCAGGAGTCGTGAAATCATCACAGAACAAACTTCCTCATTGTTCAGAGCGTTCGTCGGGTAGAGCCACAGCGAGACGTCGTGGCATCGACGGACTCTTGTCACTCCATTAGAAACTGCTCAGAACTTCTGTTCCTCTGAACTTCTCTCGTTCAGGAACTTCTCGTTCGAGGTTCTCCCTGGAACTCTGGTTCTCTCTGGAACTCTTGTTCTGCTCTGGAACGTTGTTCTCTCACTGGAACTAGGAAGTGTCGACCCTTTTAAAGAGGTCACTTCCGGTTCCTTCTGGGAACTTCCTGATTGGTTGAATGACCCAACCGGGGTGTGGTTTTTAGTGACGTCAGAGGGTCACTACATGTCAAGGAGACAGCGTAGATGTTTAAAAATATAACAGAAAGATGTTTTGAAACAGACAGACATCTAGGAGCCAGTTTCCTTCTATCTATCTGAGAGAGTTAAACATGACATTTCGTTCCAATAAACATGTTTTTGACCGTTCTCTGACTTTTGACCGACATCACTCCTTCTCATTTCAGACAGAAGATCAAAAAATGCATAATTACTCTGTAACAGACATTAACTAGATTTCTACTTTGAATGAGGATTAAAAATCATTAATACTGTTTCACAGTTGATTTAAAATGAGTAGTTCACTTCAACATTTAAAAATGATTTGAACTAAACACACTTTGATTATCAAGATATTGTAAAATAGTAATGATAATAAAAAAGAGAGTGTTCTTTCAATTGATTAGTGCAGGACACACTTAGAAAGTCTCTGGATGAACTTAATTTGTGTTTCTGGACTCAAATCAATGAAATAACAGTTCCTTTTCCAGGAAGGCCCTCAGGGTCAGGAACCTGACCTGAGGCTTAGTTCACTACATATATATATATATATGTATGTATGTGTATATGTTTATTTATATATATGTATATGTATGTGTATATGTATATATATGTATGTATGTGTATATGTATATATATATATATGTATGTACATATGTATAAATATGTGTATATGTATGTATATATGTATAAATATGTGTATATGTATATATGTATGTATATATGTATAAATATGTGTATCTGTATATATATATATATACATATATGTATTTGTATATGTATATGTTGTATGTGTATATGTATATATATGTATGTGTATATGTATATACATATATATATATGTATGTGTATATGTATATGTATATATATATATATTTATATATATATGTATATGTATGTGTATATGAACATATGTATATGTATGTATATATGTATATATATATATATTTATATGTATGTATGTGTATATAAATGTATGTATGTGTATATGTATGTATATACATATGTATGTGTATATATTTGTATGTATATATATATATATATATATATATATATATATATATATATAT
>NW_023627068.1:0-2681 GCF_014905685.2 Nematolebias whitei | reverse complement strand
AATACACTCCATCGAAAGTCAAACTGGATTCCGATCCAGACCTAAAAGTCCTCTTTCAGCTGCGCAAACAGTTAAAACTACTCAAGGACAGCCTAACTTTAGCTCATGGAGCGACGTCCTCACCCGTGTTCGCGGTCTCCCATGACCGAAGGGGGGTGACGCCAGTTAGGATAGTGCTACCAGACGCGATAACATGATCAAATCTGACATTCAGAGTGAGTGGCGCACCGAAACGTCGTTTTCTAGTTGCTTAATCACTGCTTTTGTCAATGTTGAAATGTTGTTTAACTGGTTGCTTAGTCACTGTTTTTGTCGATGTTGAGACATCGTTTAATTGGTTTTGGTATTGTTTTTGAACACCCCAGGCAAGAATGAATTTTGTTGTGTAGTTAGGTTAGAGACTAAGAGGCCTTTAACCATGCCAACATGCAGTTCATTCGTTAAATTGCAATCTTTGCGGAGTCAATGTATATTATTGTTACCTTAAGTACCATAATCTACATTGATCTCACAACGCTTAAGCTGAACCTACTCGAACAATTCTATTCGGGGGGGGGTAGTTAATTCTTTTTGATGAGTCTCGACATAGACTTCCAAAACATTTATGGGAAACCAAACACCCAATCTCAAGTCGTTCGTCTAAAAGACAACAGACAATTGAACCAAACTATATTTTACCATGTAAAGCTAACTTAAACCAAGTTAGAAATGGAAAAATAGTTTGGGCCCCTTTTCTATAGGTATAAACCCCTGTAGTTACCCCTTTTCAGCATGTTCCACCCCTTAACTGGTAGTTGTAGCTGTTCCCAATCATAATAGCTTACACACCAGGTGCATATAGTTTAAGGCCTTATGTAAAATCCCCTTCATAAGCCCACCTTAAACCACATAATTGCATGTCACATTTGAACCAGAACGGCACAGACTGGACATCCACCCAGCGATGACCTTCGCTGGAGGCGACCTGCCAACCTGACGTTGGTCTCCACTCTTCATCCAGTGGCCGCATCTTCAGTTCAATCCAAGGGTACCCCTCTGTATGCTGATTAATCAACACTTCCAATCGTTGTGGATTTACCGTTGTGGATTATATGACTTTTTCCAATGGATTACAGACTCTGTGTCCAAGGGGTTAAAGCATTGCTACAATGGAATTACCGACGACGTTATGGAATTATAATCAACACAATGGAATTACCAAGAACATTGTGGAATTACCTTTGACTTTGTTTTCCTTGCTGGATTACTTTTGACTTCTGTCTTCCTTGCTGGATTACATCAAGCTCAAGGACATTTGAAGGCGTAAGTTCATGTTTGGAATTCATCCCCATGGACAGGTGATGATTTACAAAGGGGGGACTGTAGTGAACTTGACCCGATGTCCAAACTAAGCCTAAGGTCAAAACCCTTGACCTTAAGAACCTTGTGGGACAGAAACTGTCATTTCATTGATTTGAATCCAGAAATACAGGTTCACCCATCCTGAGACTTTCTTTCTTGAAAATCAAGTGAAAGAACACTCTCTTTTTTATTATCATTACTATTTTACAAATGTTGATAATCAAAGTGTCTTAGTTCAAACCATTTTAGATGTTGCAGTGAACTAATCAATTTTATTAACTGTGAAACAGTGTAATGATTTTTTAATCCTCATGCAAAGTTAGAATTCATGTTAAGGCCTGTTACAGAGTAATCATGTATTTTCTGATTTCTGTCTTTGAATGAGCAAGTGTGCGTTTTCCAAGGTCAGGAGTCGAAGCAGACATGTGTTGGAACAACTGTCTTGTTTACATCCTCTCAGACGTCAACAGAGAAGTTGGCACCTGTTTCTCCAAACTCGCCAAAACAAAACTCTCTCTGTCTCTGAGAACAGTTTTAATCTGTTCCATAACATTCTTGCTGTTTTCTGACTTCTAGTAACCTCTTACATCACAAAACACACCCCTGTCTGGTTGATATTGACCAATCAGGAACGCTCAAATATACCGGAAATAGAGCCCTTTAAATGCCGGTACTTCCTAGTTCTACCAGTTTCTGAGATGTTCGCAGTTCTGTGAAGTCGTTTGGGAGAACAGAAGTCCAGCCATGATAAGGCTCTTCCGAGTTTGGATTATAACATCTTCCACCTCTGAGTGGAACTTCTGAAGGACTCCACTCATGTGAAGTCCACTTTCTGAGGTGAGCTTGTGTCGGACGGAATCTCGTCACTACTTCGGACGAGTCACAGCCATCCTATGGAGACGCTGGACAGGTAGCATTAACTGGAACTCCGTATCTGCTGATTCATCTTCAGAGAGGTAACGAGTCAAGTTTACTACCAAGCGTACCGAGGAAAAGCTGGGTTTGAATGGAGAGTGTCGGTTCTGGTCAACACTCCCCCTCACACACCATCTTTTACTTCCTTTAAACTCCATCTTTCCATCTTTAAACTCTCCTATCTGCTAAAATCATTACAGATAATTTTTAGAAATGTCTGAAGCAAAGTTCTCATCCACCGCCGTGTGGATAATTGATCATAATTGTACAGCTCGCTGATTAATGATGTTGTTATTTTCATATTTTGCCAAATTAATGTAAATGTTTGATGTTAAACTTTGATTCTGTAAAATAAATGACCACATTCATTTTGATGGGTCAAAGATAAATGACGTCTCACGTTACATTTCATTAAATTCAATGCA
>NW_023627067.1:2616-2681 GCF_014905685.2 Nematolebias whitei | reverse complement strand
AGCTGCGGCCTCCAAGGCTTCTACGCCGCCAGCTGCGGCCTCCAAGGTTTCTACGCCGCCAGCTG
>NW_023627067.1:0-2606 GCF_014905685.2 Nematolebias whitei | reverse complement strand
TTCTACGCCGCCAGCTGCGGCCTCCAAGGTTTCTACGCCGCCAGCTGCGGCCTCCAAGGTGTCTACGCCGCCAGCTGCGGCCTCCAGGGTCCTACTTGTTGGACGGCCTCCCGGCCGCCTCCCTGAACGATGGTCCCATGTTGGACGGCCTCCCGGCCGCCCCCCTGAACGATGGTCCCTTCGGACCTCCAACCTGCCTTTTTTGCCCACCTCCAGTGCCCCCTCCACCCGCCCGGTCCTTGTTAAATTTTTTCTCTTTGGTGGTCCGTCACGATGCCGGACCTTAAAGGGGGGCTATGTCACGGTCAGCGGCCCCCGCTGCCCCCCCCATCTGCCTAAGCCTCTGCTCTTTGTGTGGTTTCTGTTTCTGTGTCCTAAGCCTCTGCTCTTTGTGTGGTTTCTGTTTCTGTGTATCTGGTCCTGTTTTCCACTCACTCCTCAGTCTGCCTCTCCACTCCTCAGTTTTTATCCTTCACTCCTCAGTCTGCCTCTCCACTCCTGTCACGGTCAGCGGCCCCCGCTGCCCCCCCATCTGCCTAAGCCTCTGCTCTTTGTGTGTTTTCTGTTTTTGTGTATCTGGTCCTGTTTTCCACTCACTCCTCAGTCTGCCTCTCCACTCCTCAGTCTTTATCATTCACACCTGTCCCTCATCAGCCACCTGCCCAGGTGCTCTCATTACTCACTCTCCCTCTGCCTTATAAAAAGCCTTTCTCTCCTTCACTCCTTGTCCGGTCATTGTTCTGTGTTTACAGACCTCTCAGTCCTCTTCTGTCTTGTCTGTTTCTTGTCCACCTGATTATCTGCTCTGCCTTGTTTCTGATCCTGTCTGCCCAAGTAAGTTTTGCTGCACCGACAGCCTTTTGTTTTGTTATTAAAAAATAAATTATTTTTATTTTTAAACTCCTGCCTCGCTCGCCTCTCTGCAATTGGGTTCTAACACTGAGGATTGTGACAGAATGACCGGACCGACTGAACCCAGCGGGAGGATGATTTCTCTATTCGAGTTTTTTGCCCGTGAGGCAGAGAAGACTGCCCAGAAAGTCAGAGAAAGGGAGGAGAGGAGGAATCCATTTTGGGGGACCCGCCTGGCCATTAAACCTGGGTCCTCACAGCCTCTCCGTCCCTCTCCACCTCACCGCGCCGCTGCACCCCGCTGCCCACCTCCTCCTCGCTCTCCACCTGGTGGGGCCAAGCAATCATCGGAGAGAGGGGGGCAAACTGCTGGTCCTCCCCGAACCCAGCGCAAGAAGGGGAGAGCTTCGCGAAGGGAGGGGTTCATGGCTTCTCCATCACCTGCTGCTGCAGCCCCGTCTCTGGTCTCTGGTTCTCCAGCTGCAGCCCCATCTCTGGTCTCTGATTCACCAGCTGCAGTTCTGTCTCTGGTTCCTGGTTCTCCAGCTGCAGCTCCGTCTCTGGTCTCTGGTTCTCCAGCTGCAGCCCAGTCTCTGGTCTCTGGTTCTCCAGCTGCAGCCCCGTCTCTGGTTCTCCAGCTGCAGCTTTGTCTCTGGTGCCCGCTCCGGCTCTCCTGGTCTCGCCGCCCGCTCCGGTTCTCCTGGTCTCGCCGCCCGCTCCGGTTCTCCTGGTCTCGCCGCCCGCTCCGGCTCTTCTGGTCTCGCCGCCCGCAGACCTCACGCCGGACTCGCCGCCCGCAGACCTCACGTCGGACTCGCCGCCTGCAGATCTCCGGGCTCCCACGCCGTCTGCTGCAGCCCTCCAGGCTCCCACGCCGTCTGCTGCAGCCTTCCAGGCTCCCACGCCGTCTGCTGCAGCCCTCCAGGCTTCCACGCCGCCCGCTGCAGCTCTCAAGCCTCCAGTGGGTCCCAAGTCTCCTGAGGGGTCGACGCTCTCAGCATCTCCAGAGGGGTCGCCTCCATGGTTGTCGCACGCTGCAGTCCTCCAGAGCCCCAAGTCCTCTTCGTCGCCAGCTGTGGTCTCCGAGGTCTCTTCGCCAACAGCTGTGGACTCCAAGCCCTCTTCGCCAACAGCTGTGGACTCCAAGCCCTCTTCGCCACCAGCGGTGGTCTCCGGGGTAACTTCGCCAACAGCTGTGGACTCCAAGCCCTCTTCACCACCAGCTGTGGACTCCAAGCTCTCTTCGCCGCCAGACGCGGCCTCCTCGCCGTCTACGCCGCCTGCCGCGGTCTCCAAGTCGTCCACGCCGCCTGCCGCGGTCTCCAAGTCGTCTACGCCGCCTGCCGCGGCCTCCAAGTCGTCTACGCCGCCTGCCGCGGCCTCCAAGTCGTCTACGCCGCCTGCCGCGGCCTCCAAGTCGTCTATGCCGCCTGCCGCGGCCTCCAAGTCGTCTACGCCGCCTGCCGCGGCCTCCAAGTCGTCTACGCCGCCGGACGCGGCCTCCAAGTCGTCTACGCCGCCGGACGCGGCCTCCAAGTCGTCTACGCCGCCGGTCGCGGCCTCCAAGTCGTCTACGCCGCCTGACGCGGCCTCCAAGGTTTCTGCGCCGCCTGACGCGGCCTCCAAGGTTTCTGCGCCGCCTCACGCGGCCTCCAAGGTTTCTGCGCCGCCTCACGCGGCCTCCAAGGTTTCTGCGCCGCCTGACGTGGCCTCCAAGGTTTCTGCGCCGCCTGACGCGGCCTCCAAGGTTTCTG
>NW_023627066.1:0-2681 GCF_014905685.2 Nematolebias whitei | reverse complement strand
TGCAGGTCTGTCCCTACCACCCGTGGTGGGGATGGAGATGACTGCATGGTGTATACCGATTCAGTGAGTTGATATCGGTGCAGGTCCATCCCCGCCGCCCGAGATGGGGTTGGGGGTGGCCGCATGGCGTTAGGAGGAAGAGGTGCAAGTGGGTGCAGACCCGTCCTTATCCCCCGGGTTGGGGGTGTTGAAACGGGGCTAAGGGGAGGAGGTGCAACAGCACCTGTCTGGGGTGGTTGTAGCTGACCCTGTTCGTCTCTGAGTCTCAAACCAGCTAGCTCCATGTCAGAAATCAGGTTTGTAGCTGTAGCAAGCCTCTCCTCACAAGCTGTCAGGCGCTTATGTGTCGTCTGATTTTCACCTTGTAAATTCAGCCAATTTCGGAGTATTATCTCCTTGTCTGCTTTGCAATCGTCCAGCTCCTTTAATCCGGCCTGCAATCGTGCTTGTAACATATTGTTATCTGCACACGCGGCTTGGTACGCTTGTTCCTTATCCGCAATCTTCACCTCATATGATTGAGCCTGTTCTGACAGCTCAGTCTTTGAGAGGTCCCTATCAGTCTGAATTTGTTGTTTCAGCAACTCAGATGCATTTAACAATTCGTCACACCTCTCCTTTTCAGACTCATATCCGTTGAACAGCAAGGTATTTCGTTCAACCAGACGGTCCAGTTCCGCCTTCAGAAGCAGAGAAATTTTTGCTAACCGTTCACAGCTGGATTTTGTGTCCTCCTTCACTTTAGCTGCTTTTGACAACGTCTGCAGCTCCTCATATCTTTGATCATCATCAAGGTCCAGCAATTGCTCTAATTGGTTACCAACAATTGAATTTGTTAAAATATGTAGAGCTGTCTGGACAGCATCTCCGGATTGTAAGGGGTCAGTGTTTACCTCTACGTCCGCCATTATCTGCTATTTAGAAATTAAATAGGAGATGTAAATGTTTAGGTGGTAAAAGAAAATCAGAAAAATCTCTTTTTCCTGATAAGTTTACTCTTATTTAGTGATTTATCAATTAAACGTGCGTTATCTTCTAGCAAATGAGTAAACTTTTTCCAACTTTGTGAATATCTGTAACTGTATCTTATTTAAAAGTTTCTAAATTTTTATTTTGTACCTGTTTCTCAAGGATTTATCAGTGAATAAAAATCCATCCATCCATCCATTTTCTTTACCCGTTTGTTCCATTTTGGGTCACGGGGGTCGCTGGTGCCCATGTCCAGCAATCACTGTGCGAGGGGCGGGGTACACCCTGGACGGGTCGCAAGTCCATCACAGGGCCACATAGAGACAAACGAGACAAACAACCATTCATTCTCTCACTCACACCTAGGGACAATTTAGAGTTACCAATCAGCCTAACATGCATGTTTTTGGTCTGTGGGAGGAAACCGGAGCACCCGGAGAAAACCCACGCATGCACGGAGAGAACATGCAAACTCCACCCAGAAAGGCCCCTGGACCGGGGTTTGAACCAGGGACCTTCTCACTGAGAGGCAGCAGCTCTACCAGTTGCGCCACCGTGCTGCCGTGAATAAAAATTTGTTCGGTAAATGCTCTCTGCATAAATACCTTCATAACTTTTAAAATGCAAGATAACAGAGTCTATTCAACATTGAGGAACGGTTAAAAACTCAAAAATGCCTTTTAAAAAGAAAACACGTTTAATGTCACTAAAATAACCTAAAAACGCAGTGAAACCTGTGATCCCACGTCTTCTCCAGAAGATGTCAGTACAACCTCAACAATTTTAACTCCGACACTGTTTGTGTTGTCCACTAGGGGAGCTACAACTTCCTGTGGCGTTCGGTTGACATCCTGTTGTTAGCCGCTTAGCTTAAAGTTAGCTTCGGCTAACCTCGGTTAAAATCAACATTTCTGAACGGATATTTTACACAAACGTGGCAAAATTTTAGCAATTAGACTTCGAAGATTTAAACACCGTGTCAGAACACAGCTTTGCAGCGCTTTTCAGCTTTAAAAAGCAGATTTTATTCCCTATGAAAACGAGTTTCCATTTCCGGGTCACGTGACTGAAATCACCAATGAAAAAGCAGCGCAGGGTTGAGAGGAAGTTACGTAGGCACGCATTCACCCTCCTCAGCAAATCAGAGCGCTCCACAACAGCGAATTCAACCAATCATAAAAGCGTTAGCAACACCCAGCATGTTAGATTAGCCTGAAAACTATTTCGTCAACTTATCGCCTCTTAAACTGTCAAAATGCACTTTTTCTGTTAAAAATGTAACGAATCAACTCCCTGAGCTGCACGGAGACGGAGCTCCGTGACAAAACGTCTTTCTAGCTATTTAAACAACTCGTCCGAATTTTCCAGAACCGAGCCGGTCCAGAACCGAACCTCCCGTCCGTTTGGACCTCAGTTTAAACAGAACGCAGCGTTTTGCACAGCTCATCAGCTCTTAGTTAACATAACAGGCGTACAATGTCAGCTTTCACAAGACTCAATGACACAATTTCAGCTTCTAACATCACTAGCCCAACGCTTAGAACATGCAGCGTTTCGCTTCAAAGGCGCAGCTCCAGCTGCGTTTCAGCACAGCTGACAAACTGTTACTTTTTATATACATGCCAACACGTAAAATCAATGTTTACACGGTTACAGTCCATTTACGAGCACGTGACGGGCCACCAATATGTAGATGAACAGATGCTCGGATA
>NW_023627065.1:0-2681 GCF_014905685.2 Nematolebias whitei | reverse complement strand
TACACTTATATATATATATATATATATATATATATATATATATATATGCGGGACTTCAGGGTACGGATCCCCTGCGATAAATGAGGGTCTACTGTATATACAAAGCTATGAGAATAAGATTGTGCTCAGTAAGTAACCTTCTGGCAGTAGGTGAAAACTATTGCTTGTCCTGTAATTTCAGAGAAGCCCTGATTTACTTTACCATAATGATGGTAACATGTCAGAGTTCTGGGTGGAGCAGAGAGGAGCATGGTGGCGGAGAATATTTAGTTCTGTGACCCGCTTGCACTGTGCGATTTGGTCATTAAGAATTTGAAACGGTAACTGGAAATGCCAAGGCAATAACTGTACATTTACTTTGAACACTCCTAGCAAAATCGTGCTATGGGCAGTTTTGTGCTAGGTTGTTGTGATTTTCTAGTATGTTGCAACATCATGATGCAGTCCAAGATATATGGACCCGTAGTGTGGTGAATCATGGACATAAGGAGGAGTATTGTCATGCAACATGCTGCTGAAGTACAAAGTGTGGAGAGGGTGAAGAGCATCTGGATGATGCAGAATTTAGCAGTACTGAGCACCCTTTTGAATTGCTTTACATTAACTATTCTACCACAGGCCAAAAAGTGTAGTGGGATAATCATGTACAATTATCTTAAGTTTACCTAAAACTTTTGTCAGATTCATTGATGTAAACCTATGACTTTTACTTTCATAGTATTTCTTTCCTTAAATATTGTATTTTGGTTTCTATGAAAAAATAATAATAATTAGGTTTTGTCACATTTCACAATGGAAAATATCCCTTTTATCAGACAAAGTGTTTAAATCTAACACCAGGGTTCGACTACTTGTTTCCTTTTGTGAGAACACCTTGACAACTCAAACCTGTATTTTATTCCTGGCTGTAATTGGCTCCCAAGTGAAGTGATGGTTTTGCAGTCTTCACCCATATCTACTGATGCGCCGATATACATTATTTATACCCATCATTAAGAGAGGTCGGATAATAAGAAAAGGCCATGAATGCACAATGTCTGATCTTTACTCTGCACTCAGACTCCCTCTCGCCAATTCTCCGGTGAACACCGAGCCAACCATTAACTTTCATTAAATGCCCTATTAAGAATCTCTGCCTCCCTCTCAACTTCTCCCTCTCTCTCTCTATTTCTTGTTTGCTTCACTGTCTGTGCTGGGTCTAATTGGCAAAGATTGAATCATTTCTGATCAGAAACACAAAAGCAAATGCAAACACACACTCAAATGCATACACACATGTGCTGTGCATGCCTGCCGGGCTGTTGTTTATATAGGGAGGTTTGGGACTATGGCAGGAAGAGGCAGGGAATCTGATTGCTAATTACAGAGGCGCTCCAATCTGCACACACCACAACAAGATGACTGGTGTAAAGAAGAAATGTTGCTGCTTATGCGTTAATTGCCGATGCTAAATTGTAAGCTGTCTAATCATGTTCTGTGCCTTGTCTCCGTGTTTTGGAGGCCTTTGTCTGAAAACAAATGATATAGAAAGACTGAAGGCAAGTAAAGCTGCAATTACTTGATAGTGTGCAATTTTGACAACAGGTGTCTTCTTGCTGCTGTTGAATTCTGCTGTAACCACAGGTGGCAGAGACACTGATGTCTCTCACACACTCCCTTGCAGATTGTGAGACACTTTAGATGGTGGTGAAGAATACAGTTTTAGCAGACTTTATTGTTGTAAAGAGGGGTAAAACAAAGCTACAAAACACTCTAGGGATGCAAAATATTATTGGCTTGATATCGGTCGATATTAGTGATAAAGATAAATATCAGACATCGGTCATTCCATCAAAATAACTCACCGATATGAAAGGCTTATGTTTTAAGTACATTTTTAATTTAAGAAACTGTCAAGTATATCTATTAATGCACTACTACTTATGCACTTTTCACTTGTCGCTTGTGAACAGGTTGAGTTTAGATTTGTGAAGATTTACAAATTTGCGCTGTTCCAGTGTCATTGTGTTATAGAGAGTAAATGTCATGAATAAATTTGACATTAAACATAATCCAAGTTGAAACGTTTCATCATTTTCAGCCCATTTTTTCCATCTGCATTTGGTTGCAGGCCAAACTGACAAGGACCATGCAGAAAAATGTATTTTGATTCCACAGCAGAGAAAGTTAGTCTCTGTAAGTAGGTCTAGGAAAAAAAAATCGGAATTGGTATCAGTTACTGGCCAAATAAGATTTAACATAATGGATATCGGCCAAAAATCCAATATTGTGCATCTCTAAAAAACACAATTTGGAAATTGAATATAAGTCCAATTGAGCCTCTATTTTTTAAATTGTGATTTGTAAAACTGAACCAGTAAAAAGTAATTGTACTTAAAGTTGAACATTTAGGAGATTCAAACATTGTTAAAAGTCAACCCACGTTAACCAGTTCTTTGGGTATAAGAATTACCAAAGAACTTGATTGTGGTTGTTGTTGTCATGCACTTTTTGTTTATTATTATTATTTACCATTAAAATATGAAAGGTGGACAATATTTTTTTGGCTACAGTGTTAGCAAAAAAAAAACATCCACAAACGACCTGAAATATTTAAATAAAACTTACCCGAATTAGTCAATTGATGCACATCCATGTAGTGAACCTGATCTGGCCTGATCTGACCCTGATGACCTCAAATC
>NW_023627064.1:1201-2682 GCF_014905685.2 Nematolebias whitei | reverse complement strand
AACCATCAAAGAATGTCCCAAATATTAACAAAGGCAACATAAATCATTCCCCCCTTTGTCTTTGTGACATGTTAAACAAAGTACAATCCCTAATATGTGAATAACACGTTATATAAGTGTGTTTCCAAACTACATGTAAATGAGTGTAAATTGACATAAAAGCATCAAAATAATCATTCCTATATCAGCAGGTGTCACTCATTTCACCTTGTTTGTGTCTGTATATATTCAGCCTCTTGGTGTCTTGTCAGTGTCTCTGGATTGTCCTTGTCCTAAGGCTTCATGACCTGTCTCCCCTTGTGTCCTCCTTTAAAGTAAGTTTGCTGCCCCGACAGCATTTTGTTTTGTTTATTTAATTAATAAACGATTTTACTTATTTACTGGAGCTTCATTCGCCTTCCTGCACTTTGGGTCCCACACACGGAGCCGATCATGACAGAATCCAGAGACCATACCGAACCCAGCAGGAAGATTGACATCTTTACATGGCTCGCCCGTGAGGCGGACAAAACTGCTCGGCGTGAGGAGGAGGAGAGGAAAAAGACTTTGTACCAAGGTACGCGCCTGGCTATTAAAACTGGGTCTTTTGCCTCACCACCTCGCCTTTCCTCACCTTCTCACAGAGCGACAGCTCCTCGCAACCCACCTCCTCCCCAACCACCTCCTGCTTTCCTGGAGCGGTCTTCAAAGGGAGGGGGGCAGTCTGCTTGGACTCACCGCAGGAGCAACAGGCGGCGGAACGGGCGGCGGAACCGAGCCGGCTCCACCGAACTCCAGCACGTCCCTCCTCAGACGCAATCCAGTCCATGCCGGTGTGTTTCCCTTCGTGGGGGGGAGGACGTCGCACCTGTCTCTGGGGGGGAGGACGCCGTACACCCCTGCGTACCTGTCGCTTGGGGGGAGGAACCCTGCAGTTCCAGCGATCTCTGGGGGAGGATGATCGCTGTGGAAGATGTCATCTCCAGGTACACCAGGGCTGACAACGCTGACGGCTCGCATGAGAGGTGGGAGCAGTTCCGGCGGGCATGGATGGAGAGGCGCGTGCTGCGCTCACTCCTGCTGGTCTCCGCACCAGCCCAGGACCCGCTGGTCTCCGCACCAGCCCAGGACCCGCTGGTCTCCGCACCAGCCCAGGACCCGCTGGTCTCCGCACCAGCCCTGGACCCGCTGGTCTCCGCACCAGCCCTGGACCCGCTGGTCTCCGCACCAGCCCTGGACTCGCTGGTCTCCGCACCAGCATCAAGGCTGGTTTCCGCCTCAGCACCAAGACTGGCTCCCGTGCCAGCACCAAGGCTGGCTCCCGTGCCAGCACCAAGGCTGGCTCCCGTGCCAGCACCGGAGGTCCTCGCCCATCCAGAGGTCCTCGCCCATCCAGAGGTCCTCGCCCCTCCAGAGGTCCTCGCCCCTCCAGAGGTCCTCGTCCCTCCAGAGGTTCTCGTCCCTCCAGAGGTCCTCGTCCCTCCAGAGGTCCTCGTCCCTCC
>NW_023627064.1:0-1191 GCF_014905685.2 Nematolebias whitei | reverse complement strand
AGAGGTCCTCGCTCGTCCAGAGGTCCTCGCTCGTCCAGAGGTCCTCGCTCGTCCAGAGGGGTCGGCGCTCTCCGCATCTCCAGAGGGGTCGCCTCCATGGTCGTCGCACGCTGCAGTTCTCCAGAGCTCCAAGTCGTCTTCGCCGCCTGCCGCGGCCTCCAAGGTCCTACGTGATGGACGGCCTCCCGGCCGCCCCCCTGAACGTGGGTCCCGTGATGGACGGCCTCCTGGCCGCCCGCCCGACCTCTGGCCTGCTGATGGATGGTCATCAGGACGCCCCCCGGATCCTCTGTCTTGTTGTGGAAGGTCTCCTGACCGCTCACCTTGACCAAGGGGGGTTTCTGGTTTTCTGTGTTTTCCCAGGTTCCTACCTGTCGGCTTTTCTTTTGTTCCTTCTGTACCCTACTTCTTTCCTTTGGTGCTCTACTTTGGGATTTCAGGGGCCATCCCTTGAGAGGGGGGTCCTGTAGGGTTTCTGGGGTCTTGTCTTACATGTTGTGTTTTCCCTCATGTTTGCCTGTCACCCCTCAGCTTTTCTCCTCCTGTGTTCCAGCACTGTTGCACCTGTGTCTAATTCTAATCACCGCAGGTGTCATTCATTTCACCTTGTTAGTGTCTGTATATATTCAGCCTCTTGGTGTCTTGTCAGTGTCTCTGGATTGTCCTTGTTCTAAGGCTTCATGACCTGTCTCTCCTTGTGTCCTCCTTTGAGTAAGTTTGCTGCCCCGACAGCATTTTGTTTTGTTTATTTAATTAATAAACGATTTTACTTATTTACTGGAGCTTCATTCGTCTTCCTGCACTTTGGGTCCCACACACGGAGCCGATCATGACAATATCACACAGAATAGATTGTATCAGATCATGAAACATTGTAATAGACACTGAACACATCATATCAGACACTGAACACATCATATCAGACACTGAACCCATCATATCAGACACTGAACACATAGTATCAGACACTGAACACATCGTATCAGACACTGAACACATCATATCAGACACTGAACACATCGTATCAGACCCTAAACACATCATATCACACAGAATAGATTGTATCAGATCATGAAACATTGTAATAGACACTGAACACATCATATCAGACACTGAACACATCGTATCAGACACTGAACACATCATATCAGACACTGAACACATAATTTCAGACACTGAACACATCATATC
>NW_023627063.1:0-2682 GCF_014905685.2 Nematolebias whitei | reverse complement strand
AGCATAAAATCAGAAAATGCAAATACAGGCTCAATGGAGCAAACAAGAATGTGAGGACCGCCTGCTTGTTGAATGGACGGCTCGGTGCTCAGTTTGTGAGAATGAGCAGTGTAGCTGACGGGGCGGTGGAGCAGGTGTCCCGGTTGCGAGGAAAGTTTGAGAGAAAGAAGGAGAAATGTGTTGAGGAAGTCCGGTGTGGATCAGCACGCGCTGAATGCCATATGCCATTTTGATGTGATTCTTCTTTACCTGGGTCGAAAACGACTTCCCGGCCAGTGTCACGGTGAGAAGTTATTTCATATCAATCTGTGTGTTAAGAGTGTACATGTTTTTTGCTTGGCTGTTCTCTGTGGCAGGATAATAAAGGACACTAATTTATCCTAGCAGTTGACAGCTTCCTCTGTGTTTTATTTTTTCCTTCTGGTCTGAATATCTGTGCCGACCGTTTCACGAGCCCTTTTGATAAAGAATTTCATAATACAGCCTTATGTAAAATCCCCTTCATAAGCCCACCTTAAACCACATAATTGCATGACACATTGAACCAGAACGGCACAGGCTGGACGTCGCTGGAGACAACCTTCGCTGGAGGCGACCTGCAATCCTGACGTTGGTCTCCACTCTTCATCCGGTAGCCGCTTCTTCAGTTCAATCCAAGGGTACCCCTCTGTATGCTGATTAATCAACACTTCCAATCGTTGTGGATTTACCGTTGTGGATTATATGACTCCTTCCAATGGATTACAGAATCTGTTTCCAAGGGGTTAAAGCATTGCTACAATGGAATTATCGAGACGATATGGAATTATAATCAACACAATGGAATTACCGAGAACATTGTGGAATTACCTTGACTTTTGTTTTCCTTGCTGGATTACTTTTGACTTTTGTTTCCTTGCTGGATTACTCTTGACTCTTGTTTCTTTGCTGGATTACATCAAGCTTCAAGGACAATCGACGACGTAAGTCCATAGTTGGAATTCATCTCCATGGACAGGTGATGATTTCCAAAGGGGGGACTGTAGTGGACTAGGCCTACGTCGAAACTAAGTCTAAGGTCAAAACTCTTGACCTTTAGAACCTTGTGGGACAGGAACTGTCATTTCATGTATTTGAATACATAAATACAGGTTCACCCATCCTGAGACTTTCTTTCTTGAAGATTCAAGTGAAAAGAACACTCTCTTTTTATTATCATTACTATTCTACAAATGTTGATAATCAAAGTGTCTTAGTTCAAACCATTTTAGATGTTGCAGTGAACTAATCAATTTTATTAACTGAGTAATGATTTTTATTCTCATGCAGTTAGAACTCATGTTAAAAGCTGTTACAGAGTAATTATGCATTTTTCTGATTTCTGCTTTTGAATGAGCAAGTGTGTGCGTTTACAAGGTTACAGTCAAACGAAAATCAAGTTGTTATGTTAAAACTGTCATGTTTTAGAATCCTCTCAGACGTAAGTAGAGATGTTTTGCACCTGTTTCCTGAAACACGCCAAAACAAAACCCTCTCGGTCTGTGAGAACATTTCTGATCTGTCTCATAACAATTCTCGCTGTCTCTAACCTCTTACGTCACAAAACCCACCCCGTCTGGTCGTTTCTGACCAATGAACAAATCCCAAAAAGTGAACCGGGAAAGAGTCTTTAAAATGTCAGTACTTCCTGGTCTACAGAGAGTTAGAGAGTTGTCGGAGTTCTAAGAGTTCTGAGAGCGTAGAGTTCGGTGAGAGTCTACTCAAGTTCTGCTGAGTTCTGATGGAGTGCTGTTGGAGTTCCTGACATGACAACAAAGCTCTCCCGAGTTCCATGGGATTATAACATTTTCCACTGAGGTGAATATGTGTCGAACAGAGCCTCGCCATTACTTCGGACGAGTAACAGCATCCTACTGAGACGCTGAAAGGGTGCGTTAAACGGAATCTCACCTGAGACATCTCCAGGTAAAGGAGCCGATTTCATCACCTAAGTGTACTGTAAGGAAAAGCTGAAGAAAGCCGGAGAGTGTCGATTCTGGTGAACACTTAATTTCCCTCACATACCATCTTAACTCCCTCTAAACTTCTTTCCATCTTTAAACTTTTCTATCAAGTAGAAATTCTTCCAGATATTTAGAAATGTCTGTGTAAAATGCTCACCCACATTCATGTGGGTAAAAGATCATAGTTGTACAGTTTTCATAAATGTCTTTGGTGCAGCAACGGAAAAATCATGGCCGTATGATTTTTCCTGATTGATTGCTTTGTTGTTATTTTCATAATTTGCCAAATTAATGTACATGTTTGATGTTAAATTTGATTCTGTAAATAAATGACCGCATTCATTTTGATGGGTCAAATCTAAATGACGTCTCACGTTTGCATTTCCTTAAATTCAATGCACGTTTTATTCAGTCCAGAAAAATGAGGAACCCGCGTTAAATGATGAATATATCCCAGCATCTGTTCATCTACACTAACACTGTCTCCGCTCTGGAATCTCTAATACCATCAAACAAGACACCAACATTGAACAGATTGATTTAACTTCCATTCCGTCTGATTATCACAATCTCTCTCCTGTTTTTAGTAAACGGAGAGCTTTGTCCTTGCCGCCGCACCGACCCTATGACTATGCTATAGATCTTTTTCCGGAGGCTACCTTACCAGCCAGTCGTCTGTACAACCTCTCAGGCCCAGAGA
>NW_023627062.1:0-2682 GCF_014905685.2 Nematolebias whitei | reverse complement strand
CTAACGACCGGATGAGTGACGTGTCACGTCACTTCCTCCATGTCGGATGTAAAGTTGCGACCGGAGCCTTCACTACGCTTAAAATCACTAAATAAAGCTGCATATGTCCCAGAAAACTCATGTTCATGCATAACAGTCGTGCTTGTTGAAACAACGCCACGTTTACGCTTAAATTTGTTCAGAAACGTTGATTTTAACCGAGTTTAGCCGAAGCTAACTTTAAGCTAAGCGGCTAACAACAGGATGTCAACCGAACGTCACAGGAAGTCGTCATAGACTCCTGCTGGTAGAAAGCTAAACACTGCCCCCTCCTGTAGAAACTTTAAATCACAGTTTCACTTCAGTTTTAGGTTTAAAGAGTGAAATTAAACGTTTTTATTTTTCTGTAAGGCATTTTTGAGTTAATAAACTTCCTCTAGCTGAATAATCACTGTTATCCTGCATTTAAAAAGTAAAAAAGGTATTTATGCAAAGAGCATTTACCGAACACATTTTTATTCACTGATAATTCCTTAAGAAAAAGGTACAAAGTAAAAATTAAAGCAAACTTTTTAAAAATAGAAACAGTTACAGATATTCACAAGTTGGAAAAAGTTTACTCATTTTGCTTGAAAGATAATACACGTTTAATTGCAAAATCACTAAATAAGAGTAAACTTATCAGGAAAAAGAAACTTTTCTGTTTAAGTTGCCACCTAAAAAATAAATCTTCCTATTTAATTTTAAATAGAAGTCACTGACAGGAGGACAACAGGAATAACAGTTTTTCTGAGGAAGGACTGATTAATCCTGATACATCATCAACTTTTCTTTTTCTTTTCACAACTTAGTTCTATGAGTAACTGTTAAAATAGCAAATTTCTGGAACAGAACGGTTTAAAAAACATTTTAAACCGATGATTGCTGTGAGACTTTTAGAAAAATTGCAGGTTTATAAAAAATTCAGTGCTTTAGAGTAAAATACACTAAAAAGAGCTTGGTAACTGGTAACTGTTGAAAAATAAGCACATAAAAGTAACACTGCTGAGAGCATTTACTTAAATATTCATGAATTGGGGTAAAACCTGAGAAAGGTACCCACATTTGAATAAGTTGACTTATAACAGTACTTCTGTGTAAACCCAAAAAGCTAAAATAGTGTGAAAACTCATTGACTTGAATACAAATATTTACCTGTAAAATATCTGAAGCTTGCAACTGTTTTAAACAGATAAAGTGCTACACAGTGAAAAACATGACAGGTGTGTTAGAAAAAGACTTTGATCCAAAAGGGATGGCGGACTGCTTGGAGAATGCGTTAGCGCTTCTGTCAGCGTCCTTACATCCATATATGAATCAGACAGAGAGCATGAACCCAAAAGAGTTATTGGACAATCTGAAGGAGGTTGCAGAAAGTGTGACCTCTACAGAAATCACAAAGTCAAGTTATGAAAAGCTGGCTAAAATCGCAATTTTGCTGAAAGAATCATTCTATAAGGCTGTTGAGAAAGCTGATTACCTTGCAAAAAGGTTAGACAGTGAAAAGGTGTTTGCTCAGGAAATTGAAGAATACGTCCTTCAATTTAAAAGTGAACACGAGGCCCGCATAAGAAAACATCATGAACAGATGTCTCAATTACAGCAAAATACAAGTGCAGAAATTGATTTGCTGAACAGCAAACTACAAGTACTTGAGGCGTCACTATCTGAAGCAAGGGATAAAGACCGTGCGTACCAATCCGTGTGTTTAGACAACGGTGTGCTACGACAACAGTTGCAGATTGCATTAAAGGAGCTGAAGGATCGCAAAGAGGAAAAGGCGATATTTCTCCAACAATGTCTGAATTTACAAAGTGAATGTCAGACAACACAGGAGCGCCTGACAGCTTGTGAGGAGAAACTAGCTACAGCTACAAACCAGATTTCTGGAACAGGGCGAGCTGGTCTGAGACTCAGAGACGAACAGTATCAGGGTCCGGGTCAGCCACAACCTCCCCAGACAGATGCTGTTGCACCTCTTCTTCCTGACACCATGCCGTTACCCCCACCCCCATTATGGGCGGTAGGGACAGAACTGCACCAATATGTACCTCTTCCTCCTGACACCATGCAGCTACCCCACCCCCATCATGGCCGGTAGGGACAGACCTGCACCGATATGTACCTCTTCCTCCTGACACCATGCCGCCACCCCCACCCCCATTATGGGCGGTAGGGGCAGGCCTTGACCAATCTGCACCAATCACGCATGTGAGACCGTTGATACTGTCTCCTTCAATGGATGATTTGCAGAAAATCTCAAAATATGTACAACGCTTTGTACCAGGACCGATGGGCTCATCTGGAACAAAAGCGTACCTCAAAGATCTGGAGTTCAGATTGAGATCTTATCCTAATGCTACGGTAGAAGATAAGATCAGCCTGATACGGCTCACTTCGGACAGAGAGGTGTTCACCTTCATCGAGCGTCTACCAGATGCAACGAGAAGGGATTACAACCTTCTGTGTGGAGCTTTGATCAGAGAGTACGACTCCTGCACGGGACCTGCTGGTTTCCCAGCTGCAGACAAGGTCACGCAGGGTAAAACTGAACATCCAAAGGTCTATTACAAAAGAATCTTCCAAGCTTATTTTGGTAACAGAAATGAAACCGGAATGGAAGAAGATGATGGTTTTAAGTTTGTTTTCAGCAAAAATCTCCAC
>NW_023627060.1:0-2683 GCF_014905685.2 Nematolebias whitei | reverse complement strand
AAATGAAAGAATCCGTTTAATTTATGAATATATCAGCATATGTTCATTCTACATCTGGTGGCCCGTTACGGGTTCATAAAATGGACTGTGTATTAGTGTAACAATTGAATATCATGTTGGCATGAAAAAAAAAGTGCAGAGAATCAGCTGCAGTGAAACGCTGTGTTGAGCTGCGATGCTCAGAGAAAGCTTACAGAAATGTTTGCAGCTAGTGATGCTTTGAAAGCTGATATTGAGAGTCAATGTGTCTGTTTAAAAGCTGAAATGTACGTCTGGTTGTGTGTGACAAAGCTGATGAGCTGTGGAAAACGTTTATTCTGTTTAAACGGACGGAGTTTCTGCTGCCGACCCGGTTTTGGTCCGGTTCGGTTCTGAAAAATTCGAACGAGTTGTTTTAAATAGATGGAGAAACGTTTTAAGGACTGGGCGAAGTCTCAGTGAAGCTTTGAGAGCTTATTAGTTACATTTTTGACAGAAAATGGTACATTTTGACAGTTTAAAAGACGAAAAGTTGACGGACTTGTTCAGATAAAGTGCTACACGCTAGCTGGAAAAACGATCTGTGATTGGTTGAAAATGGCCGTGTGGAAAGCCTTGATTGGCTGAGAGACGTGTCTGTCGTCACTAAATCTGATGTCAGCGATGTAAAGCCCACCCCCGCGCTGTTATCATTGGTTGATTCAGTCACTTGACCCGGAAATGAAACTCGTTTTCATAGGGAATTTCAATCTGCTTTTTAAAGTTGAAAAATGCTTTAAAGTTGCATTCTGATCCGCTGCTCCATTTCTTTGAAGCCTAATCGCTGAAATTTTGCCACGTTTCAGTTTGAAATCCGTCATTAAATGGTGTTTTTGGACCACGCTAGCCGATGCTAATTTTAAGCTAACAGCTAACAACCGGATGAGTGACATGTCGCGTCACTTCCTCTGATGTCAGATTGTAAAGCTCGGTTGCACCGAAGCTTTTCTGTGCTTAAAATCACTAAATAAAATTTGCCACATGTCCCCAAAAACTCATGTTCATGCAAAGAAGTCGTGCTTGTTGAAACAACGCCACGTTTTAGCTTGAAATACGTTCAGAAATGTTGATTTAACCGAGTTTAGCCGAAGCTAATTTTGAGCTAAGCGGCTAACGACAGGATGTCAACAGAACGTCCACAGGAAGTCGTCATAGGCTCCTGCTGATAGAAAGCTAACACTGCCCCCTCCTGTGGAAACTTGATATCACAGTTTCACTTCGTTTTTAGGTTATTTTGAGTGAAATTAAACGTGTTTATTTTCTGTAAGACGAATTTTTGAGTTAATAAACGTTCCTCAAGCTGAATTATAACTGTTATCTTGCATTTAAAAAGTGATTAAGGTATTTATGCAGCAGGCATTTACCAAAAACTTTTTATTCACTGGTAATTCCTCATGACAGAGGTGCAAAATAAAAATTAGAAACTTTTTAAAAGATACAGATACAGATATTCACAGAGTAGATAAAGTTTACTCATTTGCTGGAAAGATAATACACGTTTAATTGCTAGATCATTAAATAAGAGTAAATATATCAGAAAAAAGAGACTTTTCTGATTTTATTTTACCACCTAAAACAATTACATCTTCTTATTTAATTTTTAAATAGAAGATATTGGCAGGAGAAAAGGAGTATAACAGTTTTTCTGAAGAAAGACTGATTATTCCTCATCATCAATTTTCTTTTCTCTTTTCACCCAACCTGGGTTGATGAGTAACTGTTAAAATAGCGAACTTCTGGAATAGAACGGTTTAAAAAAAGCGTTTTTAAACTGATGTTGCTGTGAGACTTTTTAGAAAATTGCAGGTTTATAAAAATTCAGTGCTTTAGAGTAAAAAACACTGAGAAGCTTGGTAATCTAGTATCTGTTAAAAAATAAGCACATAAAAAGTAACATTGCAGAGAAGCATTTACTTGAATATTCATGAATTGGGGTAAAACCTATGACAGGTGCCCACATTTGAATAAGTTGACTTATAACAGTACTTTTGTGTAAACCCAGAGCTTAAAATAGTGTGAAACTCAATGACACTTGAATACAAATATTTACCTGTAAAATATCTGAAGCTGGCAACTGTTTTAACCAGATAAAGTGCTACACAGTGAATACCATGACAGGTGTGATAGAAAAAGATTTTGATCCTTATGAGATGAAGGACTGTTTAGAGAATGCGTTAGCACTGCTGACAGGATCCTTCCATCCATATGGCAAACAGGCGGACAGCATGAACCCAAAAGAGTTATTGGACAATCTGATGGAGGTTGCAGAGAGTGTGACCTCTACAGAAATTACAATGTCAAGCTATGAAAAGCTGGCTAAAATGGCAATGTTGCTGAAAGAATCATACTTTGCATTAAGACGGGATCACGTCGTGACAGTGTCACAAGTTTCCCGCTGCAAAACTGAGATAGATGTGCTTAAAAAAGATCTGTACAAACGCAGAGTGGATAGAGAGTTATTACTCGAACAATATATGTGTTTACAAAGTGAATGTCAAACATCACAGGAACGCTTAAAAGCATGTGAGGAGAAACTAACCGCGGCAACATATAAAAGTAATGACGAGGGGCGAGGTTGTCTGGAATCCAGAGAAGACCGTGAACAGAGTCCGGGTCATCCACCAACACCTCCAAAAGTCTATTACACACCTTTTGCTTTTAAGCC
>NW_023627059.1:0-2683 GCF_014905685.2 Nematolebias whitei | reverse complement strand
TGGATGTATGTATGTATGTATGTATGGATGGATGGATGGATGGCTGAATGGATGGATGATATGAAAACAGATGTTTTTGATTCTTCTAAAACACATTCCATCTTTGCTGTTTGACATTTGTGCTCCTGGATTAGTTGGTGCTATTTCCTGAAGTGACGCTTCTGATGATCACTGCTCTCAAGTACAGACAGTAAACAGAATCAGCTGTAAAACAGTTTGTAAAAAATACAGACGAAAGAGGAAAAGTTGAAAGAAAGTCCATCAGAAGGTGCTTGTTTACGGAGCGTTCTGTCCTCGCTGCAGGACTCTCTGCTGTTATCTCCACCACAGGAACACATCTCTGCTATGTTCGGATGTTTAGACTAAAACAGCCCTCACCTCCCCAACAAGATCCACCTGGGATCTGGGTCACGTGCAACAGGTGAGGAAACCCATGACAAAGCGTGCACGAGTCCAGTGATTGCAAATGTGCGTGTCGATCCGCATGCACAGAATAATAATTAAAAAAAAAACTCAAATCCAGTGTGTTTGTGGTTTCCAGGGCAAGACGTCTTCAAAGGAACACCTCTGGGTGTACATTACCGATGAACTCCCTCACCTGACGGAGTGCAGATTGATATCAGCGAGTTTTAATACTGAGAGGATGCAAATATGACGTACAAGACTCGGGATTAATTACACATTATATGACAATAAAGGTAAATAATGAGCTCTTTGTGCTTATTTCAAGTCTTTACTGCAAAAAAAAACCATTCATTTCAAACTGTCAGAAATGTGAACTTAAGGAACAAATCAAACATTTAGTTGTTAAAAAGTAGATTAAATACATTTTAAAACAGACTTGTTAGTTTTATGGATTATTAGAATTTTTTGTTATGTGTATATTACAACTAAAATTTGATTAAGTTGATTTTTTTTTTTTAAGAAAAAACTTGTTTTTAGGTGAGCAGTGAGTTTCAATGGGATAGATTGGACATATACACACTGTGTCCACAAGAGGGCGTCAGTGAGAGAACTAGATCTGCTTTAAGAACAGGTTCTCTGTAAAAAAACACACCTCAGCAGTATGTTTCTGTCCTTTACTACAGCAATACTTCATTCAACATATGTTTATGGGCTTGTTAACAAAAATTTGATTTAAAAAATTGCAACAAAAATGTCTGAAAGTTTTCCCAATCAACAACTTTCAGACCGGTGCAGTTTTCCTCTCACTGAAAGAAATCAATGAGTTTTTACACTTTATGCAACTTTAATATATATATATATTTTTGTACTTTGCTTTATTATTTTTAATTAACTGATTTGTCTTAGTCCAGCTAACCTGCAGTTTTCATGTTAAATACTTAATATTTACTTTTTAGATTTTATGGAAACTTTCACCTTTCTCTTTCCACTTATTCAAGCCCTTTATTAAAACATCGCCATGGCAACAGCCGCCATATTTGGCATTATATACAACTAACCCCCAAAGCATCATGCTCTCTGATCGTCTTATTCATTTGTTTCACTTGCGTTTTCTCTCTCAGCTAACTCTCAAAACTTCAAGGGAATTTTCACCGATATTAAGATTTCCATCCTGAAACAACCGAAGAGTCACTCACTGCAGACTGACTCCGTCCTAAGCACAATCTAAGCTATAAAAAATAAAAACAGGAAGATTTAATGATCAGAGCAGACCGTGTCAGAGTTTTAACTGTTCCCACATGAAGGGGAAAAAAAGCTGAAGATTCAGGGATGTCAATGTTTCTGCTACAGTAATGTGAATGTCTCTTTATTTCTTCGTGAATGAATCCATTCCACTTGATTAATAGAATACTCAAACCACTAAAAGTCCACTCCAGGTTTTCCTGGCTACCTACAACTCACCACACCACATGCAGTGTTTCCCCTGGATCACGTGGCTTGGCAGGGCGCTAATCACCCACGTGTTTTTTGTGGACGGGGCGGGGGGAGGAGGGGGAGACACCTCTGTGTTGCGCGCTAGCTTAGCACTATGTTAGTGCCAGCAGTTGTTGATCCAGGTAGGGAGGTTAGGATGCGTGAGACAAGCAGAGCGCTACACCTGTAGCATCTTAGCTAGCTTGTCTGTATTTCACGTAGCTAGCTTAGCGCTACACCTCTGTGTTGCACATTAGCTTAGCGTTATGTTAGTACCAGCAATTGTTGACCCAGTTGTTGGTGGTGGGAGGTTAGGATGTGTGAGAGAAGCGAAGCGCTACATCTGTAGCATTTTAGCTAGCGTGTCTATATTATACCCAGCTAGCTTAGCGCTACGTTAGTACCGGCAGTTGTCGAGCAGTGCGGGTGGTGGGCATGTTAGGATGCGTAAGAGAAGCGGAGCATGCTCTGTTCACACAAGGAGAGCTGTTGGTCAGGCTACTTCTTGTTGTGCCATTACCTCTAAAATAGTTATTGAATCAAGTGTTTACTTATGTAGGAAAACAGATATTTAACAACTCATTAAAATACACCAGAATGCAGGAAATGGCATCTACTTTATTCAAAATTGTCTGGGGGAGACACACCCACATTACAAATGCTTTTGATGCCAATGAGCTCCCATCATTCCCAGATGAAAGTTCTGACGCTTGAGTTAAAGGCAAGACGGCAGCTACCCAGCTCACCGCTGTACTTGAACTAGCCATTAGCTCATTAGTCCAGTCAGATTTAAACTATTTCTCCA
>NW_023627058.1:0-2684 GCF_014905685.2 Nematolebias whitei | reverse complement strand
GCTTTTTTAATTAGTTCTAGACCAACGTGTTTGTGAGCCAAGGTTTCATAGAAAGCTCGGTTAATTGCTGATTTATCTGTCCACAGAGACAGAACAGCATCGTTGGTGTGGGACCCTTGGATCTCTACACCCTTAACTACCAGTGGTAGGTAGTGTTTGGTGGACTCTGACTGCTCCAGCTCACAGAGGAGGCTGTCTTGTTGGGTCAGAGTTTGGACCACTGGGTGGGTCTCTTTGGTTTCACATGATGTCAGAGGAGTACTCACCGGGCTCGTGTCCTCGGCTGAGGAGTCCTTTGCGCCTTCCGCGGTACCTGCTGTTGGGCAGTCTGTGTCACACTCCGGAGGCGTATCTATTGGCAGCGGTTTGCTCACTTTGGTCCACATTGTTTGATCACCATAATCTATAATCGCGTCAAAGCGATTTATAAAGTCCTGGCCAACCAAGAATGGGAATGAGTCAACACGAGACACGTGTACTGGGTGGTACAGTGTCATTTTGCCAATCTGCATGTGAACCATTGCTATAGCTGTCAGGGTTGTTCTCACCTCTGAGAGACCCTACATTTCTATAGCACATTCAGATAGAGGTATTATCCTGTTAACACTGGCAGCGGCCATCCTCAGCTCCTCGAACAGTTTAGCTGACATAATTGTTATGTCTGCCCCACCGTCCAAGAGTGCTTCGTGTGTGAGGACACCTTCGAGTGTTACTGACAGGTACGCCTTTTTGGCGACCCCCCTTCTGATAAAGTTACACAGAAACCTTTTGGGTTTTTTCTGACGCTTCTTCACGCGTTCAGCCTTATCTGTGTAATCTTGGTTTGTCTGATCCGTCAGCACAGCAGTAGCTGTTTCTGAGTGTTCAGCTTGCGATGACCCGTCATCGTTTGTGTGTGTGTTTACCCCCCCTTCTTCTGATGAGGGGTTGTTTGAGGCAACAACAGCAACGTCTTGGTGTGTTCCACCGACATCTGTAATGTTGTCATTCGCGCCCTCAGATGTAATAGGGATTACATTACTGCATAGTGCTCCTGGTTGGGTTCCCGTGTCAGTGTGTTTCAAAGTTTCTAACAACCTGCGTAGTTTCTCTGTCTCTTCCGAGCTCAGAGGTGTAGGGCCTTGTTTCTGGAACTTTTGTGATTTTTTCGCCTCGGTTCGTTTCGGCCGAGGTGGGGGACGGTCAGGTACGTCTTTCGGGGGTTCCTTTACGTACTGCCCCTGATGATATGGGTTCCCATATCTTTGCGTCCTACGCTCACCCCTTTTACGATAATCACGTTCATCCTCTGAAAGAGGAGCTTTTTTGTCCCAGCGTGTACCTTCAAGACGCGGTTTGTTAGTATGAAAATACTGCCTTTTCTCGCCCGTTTCAGGAGGAGGTGGCGACGCACGCCTTCCTTCCATTTTTAGGGAGTGGGGTTTAACCTTTATACCAGGAAACACCTCTATGGGCGTCTTATCATGAGAGCATGCCTCGAACACATTTACAGCACACTGTTTAATTTCACTGATGGATTTTTCTCTGAAATTTGCCATCATTTGTACTGATCGTCTAAAATCAGTGTGGAGATTTTTGCTGAAAACAAACTTAAAACCTTCCTCTTCCTCCATTCCGGTTTCATTTCTGTTACCAAAATAAGCTTGGAAGATTCTTTTGTAATAAACTCTTGGATGTTCAGTTTTGCCCTGCGTGACCTTGTCTGCAGCTGGGAAACCAGCAGGTCCCGTGCAGGAGTCGTACTCTCTGATCAAAGCTTCACACAGAAGGTTGTAATCCCTTCTCGTTGCATCAGGTAGACGCTCGATGAAGGTGAACACCTCTCTGTCCGAAGTGAGCCGTATCAGACTGACCTTATCCTCAACCGTAGCATTAGGATAACCTCTCAATCTGAACTCAAGATCTCTGAGGTACGCTTTTGTTCCAGATGAGCCCATCGGTCCCGGTACAAAGCGTTGTACATATTTTGAGATTTTTTTGCAAATCATCCATTGAAGGAGACAGTATCAACGGTCTCTCTTGTGTGGTTGGTGGTGCAAATTGGTGAAGGTCTGCCCCTACCACCCGAGATGGGGGTGGGGATGACGGAATGGAGTTAAGAGTAGGAGGTGCAAGTCGGTGCAGGTCTGTCCCTACCACCCGTGATGGGGGTGGGGGTGACCGACTGGGGCTAATATTAGGAGGTACAAGCCGGTGCAGGTCTGTCCCTACCACCCGAGATGGGGGTGGGGGTGACCGAATGGGGCTAATAGTAGGAGGTGCAACAGCATCTGTCTGGGGTGGTTGTGGCTGACCCGGACCCTGACCTTGTTCGTCTCTGAGTCCCAGACCAGCTCGCCCCATGTCAGAAATCTTGTTTGTTGCTGTGGCTAGATTCTCCTCACAAGCCTTCAGGCGATCCTGTGATGTTTGACATTCAACTTGTAAATGCAGACATCGTTGGATTAATCCCTCCTTTACCACTTTGCATTCCTCCAGCTCCTTTGATGCGATCTGCAACTGTCGTTGTAGCACATCGTTGTCTGAACACACGGCTTGGTACACACGGTCTTTATCCCTAATCCTCTCCTCATATGATTGAGCCTGTAATGACAGCTCAGTCTTTGAGAGGTCCCTCTCACTCTGAACTCTTTCTGCCTCCAATGCAGACTCATTCATCAATCCGTCACACCTCTCCTTTTCAG
>NW_023627057.1:0-2684 GCF_014905685.2 Nematolebias whitei | reverse complement strand
CATCCATCTATCCATCTATCCATCCATCTATCCATATATCCATCCATCTATCCATCTATCCATCTATCCATCCATCTATCCATCTATCCATCTATCCATCTATCCATCCATCTATCCATCTATCATTCATCTATCCATCCATCTATCCATCTATCCATCCATTTATCCATCTATACATATATCCATCCATCTATACATTTATCCATCTATCCATCTATCCATCTATCCATCCATCCATTCATCCATCCATTCATCCAGCTCACCCTATTTTTCCACATGGGTGGTTTGTTGCACTTTCTAGAGGCCTGGGAACTTGAGGGTTCTGTGCTGTATCTTAGAGCTCTTCTGGTCAGATATCTGTTTATAGGGTCGGCTTGGGTTTCCTGAGCTATCCCTTAGTTATGCTGCTATAGGCTCAGACTGCTGGAGGACAAACTGAACACATTTCTCCACTCTGCTGCTGCCTTTACTTACTCTGCTCAACCTGTTTTATATTTGTAATCATTTCTGTCCTTAACATGATTTTTTAAAATCTTCTTTCCAATAGGAAGTACACGTGGACCTTCCATTCTGTTTTCCTTTGTTTCTATTTCCTGTCCTCTCAAACCCAGCAGATGGCCACTTGTCCTGAGCTTGGTTCTGCTGGAGGTTTCTTCCTGTTAAAAAGGGAGTTTTTCCTTTCCGCTGTTGCCATTGCGCTTGCTCAAGATGGGAGACAGCGATGAAGTGAAGATTCAACGTGTCTGCTGGCTTCCTTAGATGGATAACTTTACCATTTGACTTTTATACGTATGTGAATGTTTCTGTTCAGTGCCCTGAGATGACTTCTGTTTGGATTTAGCGCTACATAAATAAACTGAATTGAAATTGAAATAAATATCTCTGAGCTTGGCTGAAAAAAGTGATGTTCTCACCTACTGTGTCACACTCTGGTTTGGGTTTAATTAACTGGTAAGCATCATAAGCATGCAATGAGAGGACACACTATGCTTGTGAAGATAATTTCACTTCTTCACCATAGCAACAGTTTATGTTTGCTTTGGCTGTATGTTTAGCATTTTGCTGCACTTGGCAAAATCTTTCTTTCAGAGTCCCTCTGTTTATCTGCGATGGTGTGAATGGTTTTTCTTCTGGTTGCCTGCAGTTACATCAGCACTACATGTCAGTGTGCCATTTCCCATCTGCAGCTTCAAAACCAAAATGATACCAAACGTATATTAACAGAGCAGGTGCTCAGGAGGTGTGCAAATCTTTCAGCTTTTTATGTACCGGTAATGATTGCTGCAGCATTTTATTTTTTATTTTTTGCATGTAATTTTATGTAGCTGCTCAATGCTCACTTTTAGAAAGCTCGAGACAGAGGGAGGTTAGATCTGAACATAAAGTTTCATGACAGAATCATGGTTAGCACACTTGACTTCCAGTGGTCACAAAAAGGTTTAATTTTGTCTTTAAACTGTGTTTAAATGCAGAGATGAAGCCACGTGTGGTTTTACTGCTACATAAACACATTTAAATTGTTTAATTAGAGCCCAGCTTTTAACATTGATCACCCACTTCAAATAACACATTGTTTAGTTTTATGCTTTTGATAATTTTATTAAATTAAAACCAAATAGTTTTATAAAGTGTATTTGTAGGCAATAATAATGTGAGGAAGAACTCTGTTTTGACAGAATCTAATGTACAGTAAGTAGTCCCGCGCTACTTCAGGGTTCGTTTTTCACGGACTTGCTCTATCGCAGTTTTTCAAAATAAGATTGGACATGACACACAATTGGCCGATTGATGGATGAGGTACACGATTGACATGGATTTTTTTATTTAAAATGAACTATTTTAAATTATTTAGCACCTGTGTGCAGCCCACAGCTGCAGGAGAATCTTCCTCCTGCAGCTGATCAGCTGATCTCCACTTTGCAGCTGAAAAGTGGGCGTGGCCAAGAGCAGCAGGTGGCAGAGTACAGTGGAGACAGAGAGCTGAACTCATGACATGCTGTGCTTATCACAGGGCTTTAGGGTACAAATCCCTGTGATAAACGAGGGACGACTGTACAGTGTTTTTATCTATTTATTTTTATTAAATAGAAATATACATATGAACAGTTTTATGCTACATGTAGATGGCATATGTTTTGGGGTACATAGAGTTTTTTTATTATTTTTATTATTATTATTCTTTTTTTAAGTGTTTTTTGACAGACATACTGCTATTTCAAGAAAATTCCCAGTTCCACTCACTAGTTAAATATTAAAGGGTGGTGTGTAATGACTTGTTTCTGCTGTATTAAATGTGAAGTCCTGAGTGTGAACATGCTCATCAGCTCTAAAGATGTTTTTGATTTTCGGATTATTCTTTGTAGAGATCAGAGTTTTGTTTGAATGTGTAAATGAGGGCACAGACTGTAGTGTAAGGAGCTTTGAGCATCTTGATAACATAGAAAGGCGTTATATAAGTACAGTCCATTTAGCATTTTCCTCCGGATGCCCTTCCTGACACAACCAGGTCTTGATCTCACACCCTCAGGATTATGAGGCTGCAGCATGGACCACTGAGCAACCACAGCCCCTCATCAGCCCTGAAGTGCAGCTTTCTTCTTGAGTTGTTTCCCTCATCTTGTCGGCTCAGGACACTTGTAAATGAGATTTTTAATCCCAGTGAATGTCTCCTGGGGAAGAAAAAA
>NW_023627056.1:0-2685 GCF_014905685.2 Nematolebias whitei | reverse complement strand
GGGGAAACAAAACAGCCACTGGCCAAAAGGATGGCCCAGCACAGAAGATCAACATCATCAGGCCAGGACTCTGCGGTCTACACTCATCTCCAGGCCAGCGGTCACTCTTTCAGGGATGAAGATGTTCACATCCTGGACAGAGAGGAACGATTGTTTGAGAGAGGAGTAAAGGAGGCCATCTTTGTGAAAAGAAACCGTCCATCGTTAAACAGGGGTGGAGGCCTACGTGTTCAATTGTCCCCCTCTTACAATGGTGTGATTGCTAGTATCACTCAGCCCTCTGTGAACAGTAAACAGCCATCAGTGTGCTAATGATCCATTGTTAGGCTGATGGTCCTTCTTGAGCATGTGATCAGCTGGTTTTGGTTGTCAGCAGCAAAACTGGTTGATCCACTCTGAGACGGTGCTATTTAAGAGACTGAGCTGAATACAGCTCCTCAGACTGAGGAAGTCTCTTGGATGAGAGATGAAACGTTTCTACATTTTTTTGTTGATTTATTTTGTTTTGTTTTTTTTGAATGTCCAGAGGACCAGATTTAACTTTTTTAGATTTTTCTACCTGGATTATTGAGCATGCATCAGGATATTTTGAACCACTTTGGCCAGGATTGCCTCAAACTAGTTAGAGAGTTTGAGAAAACAGCAAGGAAGAGGGCAGACTACAGGAACCATTTGCGATTCAACCTCAGATGTCGACAAAGTGGCATCATTCCCAAGAGCCTGGAACTAAAATCTTCGGTCAGCGGGCACCGGGCAAGCAAGATCCTTCAGAAGGCACAGACCCAGCTGCTGAATGAACGGGTGAGACAGACCAATTTTACTATTGAGGCCTTGAAGGCCAAAGAAGAGCACATTAAACAGAAACTAACAATGTGTCTAGATCAGGCCACACTTCAGCAAGTGATGGACTGTACAGATCAGGCACGCTTAGCACAGCATGTCAAGTCCAAGACTCGACAACAAAACAAGTTTAACGTACGAATAGCTCATCAACACCATCACTATTCCAATAACAACACATTCAGTGTAGGACAACACTCCAGTAGTCAATTACATATCAGGGAGACAGAAAAGTGGGTGAAGAATTTATCTGACAGACAGCTCACCCAGCCAGAGACAGAGATTCTTGCCAGGAGACTGAACTTTGCGGTTGCACCAAGTAGAATTCCTCTGGTGGAGATGATCACAGCTACTGAGTCAGCCATCCGCAACAACAAAATGAAAGAGGCTGAAGCAGAACAGCTCAGAGTCAAAGTTTCAGCCTGCCTCAGCAATGCCAAACCACCACCTTCCAACATCAGTAGAGAGGAGAGGGATGCACTCACCACTCTTAGCAAGGACAAAAACGTCATCATTCTCCCAGCAGACAAAGGAAGGTGCACAGTGATTTTGAACCAGAAAGACTATCATGAGAAAGTTACGACACTCCTTAGTGACTTAAACACTTATGAACCTCTGAAAAGAGATCCAGGAAGTGGTTACAAGAAAAAGTTAATAGATTGCCTGAAAATTTTGGAGCAGGACAAGGCTATTGACCGTTTTCTGTACCACAGACTGTACCCAGGGGAGGCCACACCTAGTCTGTATGGTTTACCTAAAATCCACAAACAAGGTGTACCTTTAAGACCAATTGTTAGTATGCTTAACTCTGTCACTTACAATGTTTCGAAATATCTGGCGTCTGTACTCATCCCTTTAGTTGGCAGCTCAGAACACCACATACAGAACACCATGGACTTTGTGAATAAGGTGAGGGATGTCATCATGGAGACTGATGAAACAATGGTCTCTTTTGATGTCACATCACTTTACATGCATTCCTGTTGATGATGCAGTAGAGGTGGTGAGTTTAAAATTAAAATCAGACACCACTCTGAGCAGCAGGACCACACTTTCCACAGAACAACTGTGTCAACTCTTGAAACTGTGCCTGCAGTCAACCTACTTCACATATGGGGAGCAATATTATAGGCAGAAACATGGGTGTGCTATGGGGTCTCCAGTTTCTCCTATTGTTGCCAACCTGTACATGGAGGAGGTAGAAAAGAGAGCTTTGACGTCCTTTTCAGGGACACCACCAAGTCATTGGTTCAGGTATGTTGACGACACCTGGGTTAAAATCAAATCTCAGGAAGTCCAACATTTTACTGACCACATCAACTCTGTGGATAAATACATCAAGTTCACACGAGAAGATGTAAAAAATAGCAGGTTGGCTTTCTTGGACTGTGAGGTCGCAGTCTCTGATAGAGGACATTTGCAAACTGAGGTGTACCGCAAACCCACCCACACAGACCAGTATTTGCAGTTTGACTCTCATCACCCTTTGGAGCACAAGTTAGGAGTCATCAGGACTCTGTATCACAGAGCAGACAGCGTCCCCACTAGCTCAGGAGCCAGGCAGAAGGAGAAATCTCACACAAGACAGGCTCTAGAGCAATGTGGATATCCTAACTGGGCCTTCCTGAAAGCAGAGAAGAAACCCAAACAGGACTCCAGTCAGCCAACAGGTGAAAAGGAGGAACCCAGACCCAGACCAGTGGTCATTCCATATGTTGACGGAGTATCAGAGAAACTGAGACGTTTATTTTCTAAACATAACGTCCCAGTGGCTTTTAAACCCCAAAATACATTACGGCAAAGACTGGTTCATCCCAAAGATCCAGTCCCCCGGCACAAACAGAG
>NW_023627055.1:2509-2685 GCF_014905685.2 Nematolebias whitei | reverse complement strand
TCCCAGCATGTGCATTTTTGAAGAAATGTTGAAGGATGTTGATGTAGCTACAGCCTAAAATTCAAACATCTCTTTGTAGTAAAAGCTTCCAAAACATCATCCATCCATCCGTCCATCCATCCATCCATCCATACATCCATCCATACATCCATCCATCCATCCATCCATCCATCCAT
>NW_023627055.1:0-2499 GCF_014905685.2 Nematolebias whitei | reverse complement strand
CATCCATCCATCCATCCATCCATCCATCCATCCATCCATCCATCCATACATCCATCCATCCATACATCCATCCATCCATACATCCATCCATGATTCTCTTATGCTTGTTTTGGTGTCAGGTTGCAGCATCTTGAGCAGGGAGGTCCAAACATCTCTTTCCACAGCCACCTCTTCCAGCTCTTCTGGGAGGACCCCAAGGCGTTCCCAGGTCACCCGAGAGACATAATCTCTCCAACATGTCCTGAGTCTTCCCCTGGGCCTCTTCTCAGTCGTACATGCATGGAGCACCTCCCAAGGGAGTTGCCCAGGATGTATCCTTACTAGATGCTCGAACCACCTCAACTGGCTCCTCTCAATGTGGAGGAACAGCAGCTCTACTCCAAGTCTCTCAAGGATAGCTGAACTTCTCTGCTTATCTCCAAGGTAGAGTCCAGTTACCCTGCATTTCAACCACCTGTATCCACAAGGAAACAGTTGGGAATTTTCAATCTCATTCAACACATTCTCATTCCTTTGGTCACTACCTGGGTGTTGTGGTCATACATGAAGGTAGGAATGCAGACTGACTGGTAAACAGAGAGCTTCGCCTTACAGGTCAGCTCCCTCTTTACCACAACGGACCAGCACAGAGTCCGAAATACTGCAGATGCTCTACCAATCCGTCTGTTGATCTCCCACTCCATTCTTCCCTCACTCATGAAGAAAACCCCAAGATACTTGAACTCCTCCACTTGAGGAAGAGCATCACTCTCATCCCGAAGAGGGCAATCCACCCTTTCCTGGCTGAGGACCATGGGCTCATATTTGAAGATACTGATCTGATCCTCATTCAAGTCGCTTCACACTTGGCTGTGAACCGCTCCTATGAGAGCTGAAGATCATGGCATGATACCAATGTCAATTTATTTATATAGCACAAAAACACACCAAACATTGACCAAACTGCTTTACAATTTAGTCAAAGTAAAATGAAAACAAGAAAGAAGAATGAGAAAATACATATTGTGTCACCAACGAAACACAAGCAAGTTTACAGAAAGTTTAAGAAAAATCAGAGCTCTAATTCTAAAAAAGTTGAGTCAGCTCCTCTGGATGGGTTAAAAAAATTGGTTGATCCATTATGAGAAGGTGCTATTTATAAGACTGAGCTTAGTGCACCTCCTCAGACTGAAGAAGTCTTTCAGATGAAAGATGAAACGTTTCTACACTTTTTTTAACCCATCCAGAGGACCTGTCTTAACTTTTTTTTAGATTTTTCTACCTGGATTATTGAGCATGCATCAGGATATAGAGCTCTAAATGGTTCTCATACTCTGCCTGGATGAAAGGGCCAAAGAAAAAATGAGTCTTGAGCAAAGATTTAAAAGTATTAATAGGCTCAACGGTCTTTAAATGATCAGGTAAATCATTCCATAATTTTGGAGCATCATCCACAAAAGCCTGATCACCTCTGGATTTCAGTTTGGATCTGAGGACATCTAAGGGAAGTTGACAGACTGGAGTGCTCTTACTGGAGTGTAGATGTTAAGAAGGTAAAAACAAATGGCCAGAGAAGGCCAACTCAGTGCTTGGACGCCCCCTCGACCCAGTGCAGGTGGTGGGAGACAGAAGGACTCCAGTTAAAATAACATCATTGCTGGACGTCTCCCACCCCATGAAGCTGCTGCTGAACTGGAGAGCTCGTTCAGTGACAGGTTCCTGCTCCTAAATGCACAAAGGAGCGTTACCGCAGGTCCTTCCTCCAGCAGCTGTTAGACTCTACAACCATCACTGCTCCCAACAAACTCTATAAGGATTAAATACATGCTGACCTCTGCTGAAACACACACTCTGTCTGTAATACTGGACTGTCAATAGTCTGTCCTTATCAATGTTCCAATACATATTGAACATTATTATTGATATTGTTTATCTTATTTCTTTATATATTGTATTGTTTATTAACATTTAGGAACTTTTGTGTGAAATCTTTTTTTTTTATCTGTTGCTGCTGTTGCTGCTGTTACACTTGAATTTCCCATCCGTGGGACAATAAAGGCTCTGATGCATGCTCAATAATCCAGGTAGAAAAATCTAAAAATCTAAAAAAATCTAAAAAAAATCTGGACATTCAAAAAAAACAAAGCAAAACAACAAAAAATGTAGAAACGTTTCATCTTTCATCCGAGAGACTTCCTCAGTCTGAGGTGCTGCTTTCAGCTCAGTCTCTTAAATAGCACCTTCTCAGATTGGATCAACCAGTTTGCTGCTGACAACCAGAACCAGCTGCTCACATGGTCCAGAAGGACCATCAGCCTAACAATGGATTATTAGCACCTGATGGCTGTTTACTGTTCACAGAGGGTTGAGTGATACTAGCAATCACAGCATTGTAAGAGGGGTACAGTTGAACCCGGAGGCTCCGCCCCTGTTTAACGATGGACGATTTCTTTTCACAAAGATGGCCTCCTTTACTCCTCTCTCAAACCATCGTTCCTCTCTGTCCAGGATGTGAACATC
>NW_023627054.1:0-2686 GCF_014905685.2 Nematolebias whitei | reverse complement strand
CTCCCTGTGTCTTTGAGCCTAGCAAATCGGCCAACGCAGCTTTTTTTGACTTGAGATTCTCAAAATAACCTCGATTTCCTGTGGATTGTGCAGAAGCCTGCAACTCCACTATCTCAATCTCCAGATCTCTAATAGACTTGGTTAAAACAGACGAAACATTGACAGTGTACTGTTGACATAACTCTTTAATTTCAATTTTACCACGATCCCACCACTGCCTTAAAGATTTAAAATCCTCCTTTCTAGTTCTATGCACCCTCCAAAAAAAACCAAAAGCCTCCTTAAAATTGGCATCCAATAACAAAGCAGAATTAAAATGCCAATAAGCAGATTTATGCTTGATATTGGTGATACAAGCACTACAAGAAACCAAAGCATGATCTGAAAAACTAACAGGATGAATATTACACTTCTGAAAAATTCCAAAATTGTGTCTAAAACAATATATTCTATCCAACCTGGCTGCAGAAAAAGACTTATCTGTGTTTCTAGCCCATGTATATTGTAATTTATCAGTATGCATTTCTCTCCAAACATCAACCAAAGAAAATAAATCAATCAAATGTTTTAATAGCCTTGTTGAAGCCGGATGAGGTTCAAAATGATTTCTATCCAACTGATCATTTTCTGTACAGTTAAAATCTCCACCCAAAAAAAGAAAATCATCTGTGTCACATTTACATAGAACATCTTCAAGTTTACGTAAAAAAAGAATCCTCTCTCGCCTAACATTTGGAACATAAACATTAACAAAAATAATATTAAAACACTCGTATTTCGCTTTCACTACCAATAACCTACCCTTGATTACTTCCTCAAACTGAAAAGACACCGGAAGAAAATTTTTTGAAAACAGAATTGCAACTCCCCCACTGGCCTGAGTTAAATGACTCAAAACAATTTCCCCTCCCCATTCTCTCCGCCAATCTATCTCAATTGACCGATCGCTGTGTGTTTCTTGTACCATCAATACATTTATATGTTTTAAATTCATTAACTCAAACACACTAATTCTCTTCATCACATCTCTGGCTCCATTCAGATTTAATGTAGAAACTCTGAAAATGCTCATAACCAAAGATGAAAGAAAAAACACTAACAGAATATGCAAACATATATCAAACTTCAAGCTCATCATCATTGTTAAATTCTTGCCTAAGTTTTCCGATCAATTTCTTTAACCGGTAAACTTCTTTGTCATTATATCCCCCTTTTTTTTTTATTGCTCAACTGGGATCTCACATATTCAAGAAAAAGTTTTTTGTCAGGAAAGAAATCCTCTATTCTTACATTTTTCATGTTCTTTGTAACTTTCAAAAAATTTTTAACATTTTCCACACCATAACCTTTTCTATTTTGACTACGAACAAAGGATTTACTAGATGAACTGGCCAAACTATCTTCAGTCCAACCTTCATCTTCACCTTCATCCTCCTTCTCCTCCTCCTCATCCAGAATACTCTCGGACTCTAGAACTTCTCCTGAACATACCATTTCTTTATCTCTTTCTTCATTTTCAATTTGAGAACCAATCAGGCCTTCAGAAAATTTCCTCTTTAAAGACATTTCTAAACCAACTTCCTCCAGTGTTTGACTGTCTCCCACATCCTCTATTTCCTCAGTATTCGTATTTGTCTGATCAGACTTTACTAAACTGGGATTTTGTCCTTCCACATCGTTTTCTTTCTGCCTTTCCTGTGAATTGTTCTGGTTCTGCAGGATTTGCTCATCATCGTCTAGCGCACATCCTTCCTTCACTTCTTCCTCACTGTGAGCATTTCTCTCAGATGTATGCCCTTCCACTTCTTCTGTCTCCGCACTCTCTGAGTCTGTAGCTGCAACTTGTTTCGTTAAATTTTCGCTTTCAATAACTGCAGTTTGCGGCAAATTTTCCGGAGGGAGATTTTTCCCGGGACACGCCCGAACCAAGTGACCAACTTTCCCGCAACCAAAACACACCAAAGTGCCCGAGTTGACATAAATAGAGTAATCAAAGTCGTCCACTCGCATATTAAGAACTAAGTTCAGATCCTCATCCTTCTTGTTCAGAATCATAAGAACTTGTCTTCTATGTGAAACAACATGTTTTAACTGCGGTGACTTGCAACCCGACGACATTTTCCTGATGGCGGAAACTATTTTTCCATGTCGAGACAATTCTCTTACTAACAATTCATCACTGATGAACGGAGGTATATTAGCAATGGTGACTTTTTTAGCAGGAGAACTCAACGGAGAAACAGACAAAAACACATCATTCACCACAATGCCTTTTTCAATCACTGTGTTTGCCTTATCTACACTATCAACAAAAATGACCACAGCGCTGTTCATCCGAGCCGCAGATTTAATGCTGCTACAACCCACAACTTCTCCCACCGCCAAACTACATTCCTCCACCGTTAACGTGGGACTATTAGTTATAATCTTCAAACCGTGTTGTCTCGTAAGTGTGGTCAAATCCATTTCTGGCATTTTGCACTAAAAAGCAAAATGCCGGTTCTACGCACTAAATCGTCACCACTTACACTTAATCTACATCCACAACCACAATAATTAAAGAACAACCAGAAAACAAAACCCAAAAGAGATAGAAAACCAAGTTAGAAGATTCTCAATCTCTCAGTCCACTCACCACACGCTCCTCCACCAACCCCCAGCATGCAGTGCGAAAGAAAGAAAGAAA
>NW_023627053.1:0-2687 GCF_014905685.2 Nematolebias whitei | reverse complement strand
ATTGAGGGAAGGAAAGTCACAGATACAAGGCGTTTTCTAGCATTCAGAGTTAGACAGGATTTGTTTCTGAAAAAGAAACCCAGTTTAACTTTCAGATTCTTTACCAAGTTTTCCACATGGAGCTTAAAAGAAAGATGTGAGTCGACCAAGATACCCAAATATTTATAGGAATCAACAAACTCAATGGGGACACCATTTGAGGATAAAATCGGAGGAAGAACTGCTGGGACCAACTTCCTATTTGAAAAAAGCATCCCTTTGGTTTTTTCGGCATTTAGGACAAGTTTGAGGCGGAACAAATCAGACTGGATGTTGTTAAATGCAGATTTCAAAAGCTGGAAAGCCTTAGCAACTGTTTTAGCTCGACAATAAACAACTGTGTCGTCAGCATAGAAATGTATGGATGCATTAGGGATGTTTTTGCCTACATTATGTATATAGATTGTAAAGAGGGTGGGTCCTAAGACTGAGCCTTGTGGTACACCATTATTGAATGTTAAATAACTGGAGGAAGTACCATTATGTTGAACATATTGCCTCCGGTCTGAAAGATAGTTAGAGAACCAACCAATGGTGTGATCTGAGAAACCAATTTCTGAGAGTTTATGACACAAGATGTTCTGATCCACAGTGTCAGAATCTTTAGACAGGTCTAAGAAAAGTGCAGCACAATAATCCTTAGCATCCAGTGCTTCAACAACGTCATTAAGAACCTTCAGTGAAGCAGTGGTTGTGCTGTGTTGTTTCCTGAAACCAGATTGATGTGGAGGTAAGATGTTAAATGAGTCCAGGTAATTTTTGATTTGAGAGTTTATCAGTTTTTCTAGAACCTTGGCTAAAATGCAGAGTTTAGAGATTGGTCCATAGTTGTTCAGTGAGGTGGGGTCTCCTCCCTTCAGCAAAGGAAAAACGAAGGCTGTTTTCCAAGTGTCTGGGATGGAGTTTTGTCTTATGGAGAGATTGAAGATGTGGGTCACAGGGACTGTGATGATATGAGCAGCCAGCCTTAAGAAATAAGGTGGAAGTTCATCTGGACCTGCAGATTTTTTAGGATCAAGATCTTTTAACTGTTTATTGATCTCACTGACTGAGAATGGAGAAAAAGAGAAGGTGTGATTAACTGAGGATTGACTTGTAGGAGGGATTTGATTTGTAGAAGTTTGGTTATTAAGTGAAGTGACTGATCTTCCATTAGTAACTGTGTCAAATAAAGAACCAGAAGCAACAAAATGTTTGTTGAGACAGTTCAGGATTTCGTGCTTATTTGACACAGGAACAGAGTTAATGAGAAGTTGTGATGGGAGGTCAGATGATTGGGGGGTGCCTGAGAGAGATTTGATGGTTTTCCAGAATCTGTTAGGGTCATTTAGATTTTTGGAAGTCTGAGATAAGAAATAGTTTCGTTTTGCTGCTTTGACAGCAGTTGTACATTTATTCCTCATCTGTTGAAAACTCAACCAATCAGTGTCAGAGTCAGATTTTCTCGCTGCAGCCCAAAGATGGTCTCTCCTGTGCAGGAGGTCAGCTAGCTCTGGAGTAAACCAGGGGCTGTCTCGTCCTTTTATTCTGAACTGACGAAAAGGAGCATGTAAGTTCAGGAAATAAATGAAATTATTATGGAAATAGTTCCAAGTGGAGTTCACGTCATCAGTTAACAGAATACGATGCCAGTCAAAGTGAGACAGATCCCAGAGGAATGACTGTTCACAGAAATGTTTCAGATCCCTTTTTTGAATTAATCTGGGCTTAGAAGGTGGAAGTTTACTATTTCTTAAAGCCGCTGTCACACAATGATCACTCAAAATATCAGCGAATACACCTGTACCAGGGAATTTGTGAGGCATATTAGTTAGAAACAGGTCTAAGATGGAGGAATTGTCAGGGTGGCTTTTATTTAATCTGGTGGGGGAGTCGATCAGTTGGGTTAAATTAAAATATATATAACACAAGTATATAACACTCCTGACTTAAAATGTTGCTGATCAGTTTGAATTTATTATTATTTATTGATTGTATTTAATTAGATTTTTCAGTATCAAATGGTCAAAAATGTTTACAGTTTAAATAAGGATATATATTTTTTTAATTTCAGGCAAATTGATGCACTTTAGGTCTTTTCTGTTACAGACTATTCAATTCAATTCAGTTTATTTATAAAGCGCCACATCACAACAAAATTATTTCAGGGCACTTTACAGGAACATTCCCATAAAAGCCAATTAGTAAAGTTCTCTATCTAAGGAATCCAGCAGACAAGTTGAATCTTGGCTTCGTTGCAGTCTCCCATCCTGAGCAAGCACAGTGGAGACAGTGGAAAGAAAAACTCCCTTTAACAGGAAGAAACCTCCAGCAGAACCAGCTCAGGACAAGAGACCATCTGCTTTGACCGGCTGCTTGAGAGGACAGGAAGGAGAGACAGACGAACATAGAATGATAGGTCCAGGTATAGATATAGGTCCAGGTGTATCTGAAAGGCAAAAAAACATGTCAAGGATAGAAAAAATAATTACAAATACAAAACAGGTTGAGCAGAGTAAGTAAAGACAGTAGCAGAGTGAAAAGTGTGGTCAGTTTGTCCTCCAGCAGTCTAAGCCTATAGCAGCATAACTATCAATCAACCTTTATTTATACAGGTAAATCCCATTGAGCCTCGAGGACTCATTTACAAGAGAGACCTGATTTCAACT
>NW_023627052.1:0-2687 GCF_014905685.2 Nematolebias whitei | reverse complement strand
TTCCCCTGATAATATGGGTCCTCTTGGATCCCATATCTTTGCGTCCTACGCATGTCCCATGTACGATAATCACGGTCATCCTCTGAAAGAGGAGCCTTTTTGTCCCAGCGTGCACCTTCATTACGTGGTTTGTCAGTTTGAAAATACTGCCTTTTCTCGCCTGTTTTAGGAGGAGGTGTCAACGCACTCCGTCCTTCCATTTCTAGGCAGTGGGGTTTAACCTTTACACCAGGAAACACTTCTATGGGCGTCTTATCATGAGAGCATGCCTCGAACACATTCACTGAACACTGTCGCACGTTCGGTGGAGGAGACCTGTTCAGGTCTGTTCCTATCGCCCGAGATGAGGGTGGATTAAGAGCAGGAGGTGCAACAACGTCTTTCTGAGGTGTTTGTGGGTGACCCGGACCCTGACCATGTTCGTCTCTGAGGCCCAGACCAGCTCGCCCCACGTCAGAAATCTTGTTTGTTGCTGCAGCCAGTTCCTCCTCACAAGCTTTCAGGCGTTCCTGTGATGTCCGACATTCACCTTGTAAATGCCGACAATGATGGAGCAATACCGCCTTTTCCGCTTTGCAATCCTCAAGTTGTGTTTTAAGCACATCTTTAGCATCCCTGGCTTCAGATAGTGATGCCTCAAGTAATTGTATTTTGCTGTTCATTGAATCAACTTCTGCACGTGCATATTGCTGTAATTGAAACATCTGTTCATAATGTTTTCTTGTGAGGACCTCGTGTTCGCTTTTAAATTAAAGGTAGTGACCTTCAATTTCCTGAGCAAACACTTTTTCACTGTATAACCTTAGTGCAAGGTCATCAGCTCTCCTAACAACAGCATAGAATGATTCTTTCAGCAAAATTGCAATTCTAGCCAGCTTTTCATAACTTGACATTGTAATTTCTGTAGAGGTCACACCTTCTGCAACCTCCATCAGATTGTCCACTAACTCTTTTGGGTTCATGCTCTCCGCCTGTTTGCCATATGGATGTAAGGTGTTTGTCAGCAGCTGCAATGCATATTCTAAACAGCCCTGCATCCCATAAGGATCAAAATCCTTTTCTACCACACCTGTCATGGTTATTCACTGTTCAGCACTTTTTCTGGATAAAACAATTGCCAGCTTCAGATATTTTTACAGGTAAATAATTGTATTCAAATGTCAATGAGTTTCACACTATTTTAGCTTTGGGTTTACACAAAAGTACTGTTATAAGTCACTTATTCAAATGTGAGCACATGTCTCAGGTTTTACCCCAATTCATGAATATTTAAGTAAATGCTACTCTGGCAGTGTTACTTTTTATGTGCTTATTTCTTAACAGATACTAGATTACCAAGCTCTTTTTTAGTGTATTTTACTCTAAAGCACTGAATTTTTATAAACCTGCAATTTTTCTTGTTAGTCTCACAGCAAATCAGGTTAAAAATGTTTTTAAACCGTTTACTTCCAGAAATTCGCTATTTTAAACAGTTACTCATCAACCCAGGTGGGTGAAAAGAGAAAAGAAAATTGATGATGAGTCAGGATTAATCAGTCTTTCTTCAGAAAAACTGTTATCACTCCTGTCCTCCTGTCTCATCCTCTATTTAAAATTAAATAGGAAGATGTATTTGTTTAGGTGGTAAATAAAATCAGAAAAGTCTCTTTTTCCTGATATATTTACTCTTATTTAGTGATTTAGCAATTAAACGTGCATTATCTTTTAGCAAATGAGTAAACTTTTCAACTCTGTGAATATTTGAACTGTATCTTTTAAAAAGTTTCTAATTTTCCATTTTGTACCTCCTGTTTGAGGAATTCAGTGAATGGAAAATGTCCTGGTAAATGCCTTTTTTGCACAAATACCTTAATTACTTTTTAAATGCAAGATAACAGTGATTATTCAGCTTTGAGGAGCGTTTATTAACTCAAAAATGCCTTACAGAAATAAATAAGTTTAATTTCACTCAAAAACCTAAAACTGAAGTGAAACTGTGATCTCAAGTTTCCCAGGAGGGGGCAGTGTTTAGCTTTCTACCAGCAGGAGTCTATGACGACTTCCTGTGACGTTCGGTTGACATCCTGTTTTTAGCCGCTTAGCTTAAAGTTAGCTTCGGCTAAACTCGGTTAAAATCAACATTTCTGAACGGTTGAAGCGTAAATGTGGCGTTTTTTCAACAAGCACGACTTTGTAGCATGAAACATGAGTTTTAGGGGCATGTGGCAAGTTACATTTAGTGATTTTAAGCACAGCGAAGGCTACGGTTCAACCAAGCTTTACATCCGACATGGAGGAAGTGACGTGACACGTCACTCATCCGGTCGTTAGCTGTTAGCTTAAAATTAGCATCGCTAGCCTTGTTCAAAAACATCATTTAATGACGGATTTTAAACTCAAACGTGGCAAAATTTCAGCGAGTATGCTTCGAAGACACGAAGCATCGTATCAGAATCAACTTTAAAGCGCTTTTCAGCTATTAAAAAGTAGATTTTATTCCCTATGAAAAACGAGTTTTCATTTCCGGGTCACGTGACTGAATCCACCAATGACAAAGCAGCACGGGGGTGAGAGGAAATGACGTAGGCACGTCATTCACTTCTCAGCGAATCAGAGCGCTCCACAGCAGCCAATTCAACCAATCACGCAGCGTTTTCCCCAGCTAGCATGTTAGATTTATCTGAACAAGTCCGTCAACTTTTTCGTCT
>NW_023627051.1:0-2688 GCF_014905685.2 Nematolebias whitei | reverse complement strand
AGGGTGACGATCTTGATGTTTTTGGATTGTCCTGTGACAACTGTGGACGTAACGACTTTTAAAACCAGGATCCAGCTCCATTTTCCCTTTTATAAACATTTTGAGGCTCATTATGCAATTTTTATTTAAAATATTTGACCTGCTTGCAGTTAGCCTACTATATATATATACATGTTTTTTTTACTGTTTGACTTGTTCAGCGTTCACCTTCCTCCCCGTTTGTGGACCCTGACACTCCTTCCAGCCCTCATATTCAGACATTGTAGATGTTAGGCCAGGACTTATTGATCAGGCTGTAAATTACCCATGCATCACCTCTCCTCCGTTCATTGCTTGTCTCACAAGCCGTCCGAGACCTTACAGAGGGAAGAAGAGAGGGGTGGGACGGGGAGAAGAGTGGAGAGGGACAGAGTCTCTCTGGCAAATTGTTAATTAAATACGAATCAATCCTCTGGCATTCATCAGGCCATGAGTCCACCTCACCTTTGAGCAGGAGGAGGCCGAAGAGAGCTGTGGGAGAGAGGGAAGGAGAAAATCAATAAGGCGGGCAGAGGGGAGGGATAAGTGTTTAATTCCCCAATCAAACTATATCATGGTCATTATGGAGAGACAACAGGACATAATCGTGAGAAGAGGGTGAGTTCACAACACTTGGACAAACTTTACATTCAGGAAACATTGTGCACTTCCACTAACACACAAATCAGCACTGAAACTACATCCAAGAGCTGCACAAGTGAAGATTAAAAATAATATACTCAGAAGTTTTAGCTTCAGTTTGAGGTCAGGCTTCTTGTTTATGAACTGGTACGTACAAAAGCAGCTGTGATGAATGGCACATCAGCTCATCTGCTCAGAGTGTCAACATCTGGTTTAAAAAACAACAACTGCATGTGAACGCACCACAAAGACCACATCCAGTGACAGCAGAGATGTAGCATGACCTCGGCCTGCTCAGGTGAGCATTCAGTTCCAGTCAGAAGTTTACATCCACTCATCATGAGCAGGAATGAGAAATTCATTTGAGCCTTTCTTCTCTCGGGTTTCAGTAATCGTGAAACTCAATCGTTTAAAAAAATTCTTTTTGCGCCTACAATGCACATCCACAGTATGGGTATGGCCATGAAACACTTGTAGAGTTTTCTGTGTCACTGCCCTGCCATCGTGGTTCAGTCCTTCCAGCCTCAGCCTCAGGCCTGTCATGGTGGCTGTCTCCATGATCCTCCATCTGTCTGCATGGACCAAACTCTATGGACCCGTTCAGTTCCGCGGGGAAACCTTGGATGTTCTCCATCTGCTGGACCCGGTTCTGGAGGGCAGTTTGGGAGGATAGCTGCTGTGGTCCTTATTACCATCAAGCTGCTGACGGGATCTGCTAACAAGACCTGCTAATGCTGCTAACAACATCACACTGCTAACAGTATCATGCTGCTAACTGGACCATGTTGCTAAGATAACCTCACCATCATCAGAACCACTCTGCCAATAGGACGATGCTGCTGTAGATTTATTTCTTCGTCACTTTTGGTGCCTTGGTTCTGTATTTTTGTTGCATGCTTTGAATAAATCCCAGTTTATGGTAGTTTAATTTACGTTAGTGCTCGCATTAAGCATGTAAATTGTAGCCATATCGAACTTATGAGAATCATTCTGCTGTTGTTCGGTGTATTGTTTTGCACTATTAATGACTGGCTTAGCATATAGGCTAACGTTTGGCGTTCGTTTAGCGTATATCTTAGTTTATCTCTTCGATCCTTATTTACTGTTTCTTTTTACACTTTATATTTTTGATACTGTTGGACGTAACTGGGACCCTGTGTACAAAATTTTGTTCCACCTCATGTACCACATGCGATGCAAATGACAATAAAGAACCTTGAATCCTTAAATATATGCCAACACCCCCACTAACATTTAGGTAAATGTCTCTTAGAAAGTTCCAACTAGCCTGCATGTTTTGTATCATTTGAACTGGACGTTCGACTGCTTTTTGGCAGAATTTGTACATTTTGTTTAAACTGGTTGGTTTGTACTTTGTCTAATGCACCAGTACAGCATAATGCTGTTCCCCCACCTTGTTTGACAGCTGGTACAGTGTTCTTAGGTTTGAAAACCACACCCTGAATCCTCAAAACATACTTGTTTATTGATCCGAACAGCTCCATCTTTGTCTCGTCTGATCGTAAGATTCTTCTCCAGATATGTTTGGCTTGTCCAGGAGGGCAGCTGCAGATAGCAGTCGAGCTTGAAGGAGTCATTGAAGGCTTCTATCTTATTTTCTACGCATCCCTCACAATCCATGACTTTAAAACCTGCTTCACGATGGCACTGGTGTTCCAGCAGTTGTCAGTAGGCTTGAGGTTCCTGAGGTGTTCCTGAACGCCAAAGTAATCACTAACATGTTTAGTAGACCTCGACAAGTTCAAAGATGACCTCGAACCTTCAGCACCACTTGTTAAAAGATTTATTTGTCTGTATGTTTAATATTGACTGCGTGTGGATCAGAAAAAATGTGTGATAAATTCAATAAGTTGGCATCCAACTCTTGTTTTTGCACATTATTGAAGTTCTATGTTGTATAACCATACTAACTTGAAAAAAACCACAGAAATAACACGACTTACATGTGATCAGTGTCCTCAGTGTCCATACACTTTTGACCACAACTGGACCTGTCCAGCAAAGAAG
>NW_023627050.1:0-2688 GCF_014905685.2 Nematolebias whitei | reverse complement strand
AAAACTGCAGCTGGCTTTGATAATAATCACTCACATAGACTCATTTTAAAACAGGTGACACAACATGACACAGACATACGGAGGTGGGAGTGCTAGACGAGTCGCCTGCTCCAACTGCTCTGAGATGGAAATTGTTTTATTACCTCAAATGCTCCACACCCCTGAACAAAATGTTGATTTTAACTTTCCGTTTATACAGGTCAGGAAGTCTCATTCAGGAGAAACCTGAGACCTGATTTGGATGCAGTTCACTAATGTTTTCTAAAATAACACTGGATGATTGTCTTTGCCTTGAAGGGGCTAATTTTGGTGGGTCTGGTTTGATACAAGAGAAGAAATTTATTTAGTGATTAACTTTTGCTAATTTATAGGAGAGCTTGGGTTGTGGTTGGGTAATTGTTTGCAAAACCTGGGTTGAATAACAGTAGTGGGAAGTTTAAAACTACACCATATTTTTAGTTCTGTAACTAATACTCAATCTGAGTGTTAGTGGATTGCAGACGGTAATGCTTCAGATTTGAAACAATGCCGTTTCAAAAAGGGGGGAGGTGTGTAGGCAGCTCTGAGCAGGGAACAGTTCATAGATCATTACAAATTATACAAAATAACTTCTTCTGAGGCGATTAAAAGATCATATCATGTAGGGTAATCACATTGACATTGGGAAATGAATAAATCAGAAACCTACATAACGACATTGCACTTGTATATATGTATATCAGTTTAACAGAAGTATCTTTTTCTCTTTGTTGTAATGTGTACAGATTCCAGAAAGGGGGACGCCCCTAGCCTGAGGTGGATTTGAGCAAATGTTAAAGGGAAATGGGGTGGTGTGATAATTTTAAACACAACTGACTTGACTGGACTGGACTGGACTTATAGTTTAATTGGGCGAATAAGAAAAGGTTTCATGAACAAAGGATTTTAACCATTTTTTCCTCGTTCTCTTTCTCTTTTATTTTTTTCCCTTTCTCTCTGTTTCTTCCTTGCTATTTCTTCCCTTCTCTAGCACAGACAGGTACCTGGATGGAAGATTATATACTTTTTTCTCTCACAGTGTTGTATGTCAGTTGGTTAAACTTTTAAGTTTATATTGTATTTTGATTGATGCTGTTGGCGCAAGCGATTTAATGAAGTTTCTTCCACAGGCTCCAGGAAGAGGGGCCGGCGTGGATGATTATTATTGTTATTGTATTGTGTATGTTTAATTTTAATTGTAGGTAGACCGGTTGACGACGAAGGCTTGTAAGGGTGACAGATGGGATGAGAGCACACAGGTATACCTGGAGAAGTCCAGTATGTAACACAATTCAGCTTCAAGTGAACAGATGCATGTAAGAATAGCATTTTATTTTAGTTTTACTAATTCTGTTTTAGGATAACATTGCAGTGTAATAATACACCTATCAGTAGCAATAATAACCATCAGGGTGCCCAATAATTCAGAAATAGGTTTTATTCACTACAGAAGTAACCACAGTCAGTTTTTCCAGGCCCAGGTCATGGATCCCACAGATAAAATAATCAAAAGGCCATGCAGGGTGTTTTAACAATTCGCAAGCTTTGGTGTCCAGCTTTTCTCGTCAGGAGGGAGGAACTCTGACCGAGGAGACAAACTCACATCAGACTGGGTCCTGCTGAAAAGAGGGACAGGACAAGACCCCACCAGGTGGTGGACAGAACATCATATGTCATCAGTCCCCAGAAGGAGAGTGGCACCTGTACGACCCCACCAGGGCACCCCTGCAGAGGAGAGGAATCGATCGCTGGTCCACATGGAGGATGATCTGAAGACAGCTCCCCACTACACCTGGAGGAGGTGACAGGACCTTCGTGGGAGCTCATTCTTTGCCCCTTTGTTCTGGTTGGAAAAAGGCAGTAGCAAACATCGGAGAAGGAGTCTCCGCTCTGCCTGAAGTCGGTCGGGTGGATCGGGTAAGGACGGAAGATTACCAGCCCTGACCGTGAAGAACAGAAGACGCGTCAAACTGATTTTAGTTTTGTCCCAATACACACACGTCATTTAGAATGTTTAATCAAACTGATACGGTTCTGAGGACTTTACATGAAGATAACTCCGCGGGCCGAATCCCGCCGAGCACCAAAGGACCCTTGTGGACGAACAAGGGCTCCCACCGCAAGCTCAAGAACTGAAGACCTGCTAGATAGAAATGTTTAAATTAAGGGTGTTGGCTTTTTCTGTTTAATATGAGTGTTTTGTCTTACTTTTCAGTCATTCTGAAAAACGACCAGAGAAGGGTCGTGGATTCAATTGGAAACTTAACTATACATTTAACTTGACTATAAACTTAACTTGACTATTAACTTAAATATTCATTAACTTAAATATTCAAATATTTTACTCCATTCAATTGGGCATTTAATCATTCTAAAATACCACGAGGTATTTTAAAGGTGGTTTAAAATAGAGTTTCACTTATTTATCTTTCTCTAGGAGGGGTGTTGCTGCTTTTTTGTATTTTTATAAAGGTTTATGTGTGTGGTACTTTTCACAGGTGTTGGATCAGGGGTCTGGTCCAGGACCCCTGGGGAGTGCAGTAAGTTTGCGTCACATCCATATTGATAAATAAATCCATAAAGAGGGTGAACTCCCATGAATATGGGAGTTCAAAAGAGGGAATGTTGGATTTAATATTTTATACCTTTTTATAATTCCTATCAAGCACT
>NW_023627049.1:0-2690 GCF_014905685.2 Nematolebias whitei | reverse complement strand
TGAGATATTTTGCTAACAGACAAACAGGACTGACTCCAACAAATTATGTCAAGGTTTTAGACAAAAATGTTGCACAATATGTTTCACTCAAAGTATGTGTTGAGTATCATGCTCAGCTACTACCACAACAACTGTCAGCTCAACATCTGTCAAACTGGCTGAGTTATAGTCATGTTGCTGTTTCCTGAAGTCAGTTGGCTGTGGCGGCCATCTTGAATCAGGTTGACTATAAAAATAATTCAGTTGTAGAGACACATCCAAAGATTAGTTTTGTTAAAGACTTGTTAATGATTTTTATGATACGATAACTTTTACTGATAGACACCCCCCCGCCCCCCCACAAACACACACACATCAACAACATTGTTCCTCCTCCTCCATCAGCAGGTGATAAACATGTCTGACCTCAGAGTCTCCAGTCTACATCGTGGACTCTCCAGAAAACCACACAGCTGCTTCACTCCTGAATCCTGCAGCTTGTTCTGACTCAGGTCCAGTTCTGTCTGATGGGAGGGGTTGGACTTCAGAGCTGAGCTCAGAGAAGAACAGCTGATCTCTGACAAACTGCAGCTCCTCAATCTGAATAAAGAATAAAACATGTAAGTTTGGAAACAAAACAAAACTTTTAAAAACTCTGAACTGTGAAAAACATTGATCCAACTGAAAAATGTTTTAATGTTTTAAACTAAACTTTTTAATTGTAAGAGCCATTTATTCAAAGGAGATGAAAACTTCATGCAACACTTGTTATTTTTACAGTTTGAGTTATTTCTGTGAATAATAGTTTGTTAGTGAGTTAAAGAACAGGATAAATAACAACATGTGTATGTTATATATTCTTATTACGTGCTACATTTTGATTGGCTGCTGAATTTGTAATATAAAGTCATGAAAGGCATCAGCAGGGCAGAAGTCTTGCACCCGAGAGTAACTCAGTCTTTAGACGTCACTTTCCTTTTGTTTTGAATATGTTTGTTTTGTTTCCATTTAAGTTCAGTAAAGTCACAAAACTAAAAGACTGGATTCAAGACTTATTCTGAAGAAACGTGTCGCGTCACAAAGAGCTTGTTGGGTGTTGAACTAGTGAGGGCTGGTGGCACTCACATTAATTATTGAAGTTTATTCAGTAATAATAAATAATAAGTGTTAGTTTCAGCTCTGCTTTTATTGTGAAAGTCATGACTTGAACTATGAGCTGAACATCAAGTGTGTCAGAGTTTCCAAGTAAATGACACAATGTTTAATATTTGATGTTCAATGAAAGCCCAGAAGAAGAAAACAGAGTTTGTCATGAAGCTCCTCAGTGTGGATCAGTAAAATATCAGCCTTATGTCGGCACTTTAGTGTCACCACAACTTTCACATCACATTCATCTCAGCACTAAATTAAATAAAGACCTAGCATTCCTTGAAGGAATGCATATCGCCCGCCGCCTTTCATTACAGGAACAACACTTAGACTGGACTCTTGATCAGACTTTTTACAGACATTGGACCTTCTTCAAAACACACTTCAGAATTTCTCACATCTATTTTCCTGTTAGGTGTGAGCGTTGAAACCCTCTTTTTAACTTTTATAAATATAGATTTCATAGATGACAAACTGTGTTTTCATGTATTTGTATTCAGTTCAGAATAATTTAGATCAAGTTTGACAAGTAAAAGTATTTTAGATTTGAACCAGAGCTGACTGAAGATGGAGCAGATTGTGTGAAATAACCCTTTAGCTAGCAGCTGGAATCAGAAGCTAACTTCAGGTGGTCCTGTGGTGAGAGCAGGTTTTTCTTCAGTCCTGTCGTCTCCTCTGAGACACATTCTTTTATTGTTTGTGGAAAACGACGCATGTTGCTCAGAGTTCATTTATCACAGCCATTGGATGTCTCTGAACAGAGTTTAAACTACTTTCTCCTCACACTGACATTTAGTGATGATCTTTGATGAACTCTTGCTGACGACATCTGGTTTTAAAACAGATAAAAACTGATCATTAATTAGTTTTTATTGTCACTGATTTTATTGTTTCATTATTCTAAACATGAAAACAAAATCAAATCATTTTAAATAGCTGTTTAACCTCTTTAGAGTGCTAATATTTTAAATAAATATTTTGTATTTACAACAAAAATGAAACAATATAAAGAGTTGTTTTTGTTTCCGATGCTCGTTCCTGATGAGAAAGTCCAATTACCAAAACAAACATGGAGACATTTAAAAGTCCACATGTTGGACTCATGTTCAGGAAGAAGCTGCAGCAAATATATCCATCAATGTATTAAAATAAAAGAGATATAAAATCTAAAAGCTGTAGTTTCAGAACTCTGCTCTTTTTTCTTGCATGGTGTTTTTCTAAGTCCAGATGTTTCTTTGTGCTGCACTGATGTTTCTTTGTGTGACTGAAGACAGTCTAGGATCCTCTTGTCAGGATTTTGTGGACAGGAACGAACCCAATTGTGCAGACAGGACTCAACTCGGCAGATTACAAAAATAAGTATTTTTAATAGTAAATAAAGAACAAAACAAACAGCTGACGTGGCAGCAAAACTTACATATAAATGGAGGACTCAGAGGGAAACTCAGGGAGGACTCAGGAGAGCTCAGGGGAGACGCAGGAGAAAGCAGAGACCCAACGAATACGACCCGACCAAGGAACAACACAGAACAGGAGGCTTATATACAAGGACAAGACAAGAC
>NW_023627048.1:0-2690 GCF_014905685.2 Nematolebias whitei | reverse complement strand
CTATATATATATATATATCCATATCGCCCAGCCCTACATAACATTTTTTTTTGTTCTTTGACCTTTGGCCTTAACTGTAAAGTGCCCACCCTGTCTGTCTTTTAGCAAAATACCTCATGACCCATTGGGTGGATATTAACCAAACTCTCAAAAATGAATCAATGGATGCCCATAAACAACTGATTAACTTTTAGAGTCAACCTGATTCAAGATGGCCACCACAGCTGATCAGTCTTATCCAAAACACCACAGCTATAACTCAAGTAATTTCACAGATAATAACCTAAAGTTTAGTGCGGTCATAGCTGAGAGTCACTTACAACTCATAATCAGAGTGTGCACATTTCACAAACTATCATATGTGTAAAATGTTCTCTTGTTAAATGTTATATCTTCATCTCTTCTCAGCTTAAGACACACTGAGGTCGTTTTCACACTAGATAGTCCGGTAGACTCGGTTCGGTTCGGGACCAATATTCATGAGCTTTTGTTTACATTTGAGCTGGTGCGTTTGCATTCACACTGCACTGTGCAGTCGAGAAGGGGTTCTCTGCAGACCAAAAGTGGGCGTTTCTGGCGAATAGGCGTTTATGGGCGGCGAACACTGATTGGCTAACAGTATTTAATAGGCGTTTGTCGGCGGCGAACACTGATTGGCTGTGGGTAACCCTTAAAGTCACGAGGATTATTGATGAGGTAACGTTTCTTTGCGATGTTTGACAAAGAAATATGGTTTATTGTACTTATAAAGTATGTTATGTATTCACTTATGCATTTTATTGAAGTACGTTTATTGTAGGTCACGATAGTTTCGACCGTTCTCTTGTTGTTGTCGTAACGCACTGAGGTAAAGTGAGCCTCCACTCGGCTCCAGCAGCTCTCACTGTGCACGTTTACAACAACTGGGTGTTGCTTTTCAAAATAAAAGCTGAAAATAAAAGTTCTTAATACTTGAAAAATAAATATTTAAAAGCTGAGTATAACTGAAAAATATGAAAAACAAATAAATAAAAGTTGTTATTAGCTGAAAAATAAATAAATAAAAGCTGTTAATTATATCTATGTCTTTCTGCCATGTCAGGAACCACTCTCACTTCAGGTTGACACTAGAAGACCCCAAGATGTTGCCCAACAAGGTTGACCAACATCTGATGTTGATTTTCAAAATAAATCGCCTCCAAAGTTTAACATAGTTCATAGTAATAGTCAAAATTTTCTGACCTTGTTGCAACATGAGTTAACACAAACATGAGTGTAAATTGTCAATGAATCAATAATGAGTAATAACTTATTCAATAAAAAGTCTGTAATTTGTCAATAATAGTCAATAATTCATTCAAGAATAGATTATGGGTGTTTGGTATGGCTCAGTGGCTAAAATGGGTTGGATGTTAGAGAAATTACTTAATTTTAAATTACCTGAATGTACAAATTCCTTCAGTTATAGTTAAACTTTAGGAAATCAACTTTTTTTTTCCTTGTGAAAAAAATATCAAAATTAACTTTAAAATCCAATCCAGGATTAAGTAACAACTAGCAACACCCTAACTGTACTATGTTCTGTGTTTCCAACAGATGCTATGATGACTTCTAAAAATGGATGTCCCAATAAACACATTAAAAAAATTCAATGATGCATCAAATGTTGTCTGAGTATGTTTTAAGGTAATAACAAATGTGAAATCTGGAAAACAAAGAGAATTCCTGAATCTGTCTTGTGTGCGGGCAGCACGGTGGCGCAACTGGTAGAGCTGCTGCCTCTCAGTGAGCAGGTCCTTGGTTCAAACCCGGGTCCAGGGGCCTTTCTGGGTGGAGTTTGCATGTTCTCTCCGTGCATGCGTGGGTTTTCTCCGGGTACTCCGGTTTCCTCCCACAGACCAAAAACATGCATGTTAGGCTGATTGGTAACTCTAAATTGCCCCTAGGTGTGAGTGAGAAAGTGAATGGTTGTTTGTCTTGTTTGTCTCTATGTGGCCCTGTGATGGACTTGCGACCCGTCCAGGGTGTACCCCACCCCTCGCACAGTGATTGCTGGACATGGGCACCAGCGACCCCCGTGACCCAAAATGGAATAAACGGGTAAAGATAATGGATGGATGGATGTCTTGTGTGCTTTGATGTGTACATAAGTTTATTGGAGGTCCTGAAACAACTTTTCTGAGAACACAAAAGATTTTTATTTTACCTTTGGCCAAGATGTCAGTTTGAAATCAGGCTGCTTACTGCAAAACCAAGAGTTTTTTTTAAGACAGTCTTCATTTGTATTGTTTTGTCGACTAAGCTAAATGTAATTTCTAAAATATGGATAAATCTGATCTCATCATGCAGCATAAGCAACTGGGTATAGGTGTGAGGGCCAAAAGTCTGGTTATGTACTGACTCCTAAATGTGCTTGTTTTCTACTGAAACATGGAGTAGGGTTGACCTTTAAAATGTGAGACAGCTGAGGAAGTTAACCAGTAAACAGAAATACCTGCTCCAGTTGCAGAAATCTTACAGAAACTGACAATCACTCATCTGTAGTGACTGCAAGTTGAACAAGAAAATGTGAAGTTAAAGGAAACATCCTTTGTCCCAAGGCCAGTTTAAGTATCATTAATATTTTTCTTTCTTTATGAATCGATTGTAACTTTGTTCACATTTTTCTGTTACGGTTTAACAAAATAGTACTCAAATTCAGACAAGGCTGA
>NW_023627047.1:0-2690 GCF_014905685.2 Nematolebias whitei | reverse complement strand
TACTCTCAGTTACAGCAAGACGCACGTGCAGAAATTGATTCACTGAACAAGCAAGTACAGTCACTTTCAGCATCACTTACTGAAGCCAGGGATGCCAAAGAACAGGTTTCCATAACATACTCTTCATTAAATAAGGAGTACGAGGAAACAGTGTCACAATTGTACCAGTGCAGAGCTGAGATAGACGTGCTTAAAACACAACTTTGCCATGTAGAAAGGAAAAATAGTGAGAGGCGTGGACAGAATGTGGGGACACACTGGGCTCCAGACCCAAATCTCCCTCCATCACAAGCACCTCCACCCTTACCTAAAGGAGCAGGGACAGACCTGTCCAGGTCTCCTCTACCAAGCTGGCAAGAGAGACCGTCGAGAGCTCCTCTTTCAATGGACGAACTTCAAAAAATCTCAAAATATGTTCAACGCTTTATTCCTGGGCCTATGGGGTCCACTGGTACGAAGGCGTATCTAAATGATCTTGATTTCAGACTGAGTGGTTATCCTAATGCTACTGTTGAAGATGAAATCAGTCTGATAAGGCTCACTTCGGACAGAGAGGTGTTCACCTTTATCGAGCGTCAACCTGATGCCACGAGAAGGGATTACAACCTTCTGTGTGAAGCTTTGATCAGAGAATACAACCCCTGCACGGGACCTAGTGGGTTCCCAGCTGTAGACAAGGTCACGCAAGGGAAGCACGAACATCCAAAGGTTTATTACAAAATAATCTTCCAGGCTTATTTTGGTTACAGGAATGAAACCGGCATGGAGGAGGAGGGGGGTTTTAAATTTGTTTTCGGCAAAAACCTCCACACTGACGTAAGAACGTCAGTATAAATGATGGCTAATTTCAAAGAAAAATCCATCACTGAGATTAAACAGTGTGCTGTGAATGTGTTTGAGGCCTGTTCTCATGTTAAGACGCCCATAGAGGTGTTTCCTGGTGTAAAGGTTAAACCCCATTCGCTAGAACTGGAAGGACGGCGTGTGTCGCCTCCCCCTCCTAAAAAAGGCGAGAAAAAGCAGTCTTTTCAAACTAACAAACCGCGTCATTAAGGTGCACGCTGGGACAAAAAAGATCTAAAGGGATTGAATTTAATCCCAGAGGATGAACGTGATTACCGTAAGTGGGGTGTGCGTAGGACGAAGAGATATGGGAACCAAGGTGACCCATATTATCAGGGGAAGTCCGAAAAGGAACCCCCAAATGACGTACCTAACCCTCCTCCACCTCGGCCAAAACGACCCGAGGCGAAAAAATCACAAAGGTTCCAGAAACAAGGCCCTACACCTCTGAGCTCGGAAGAGACAAGAGAAACTACGCAGGTTGTTAGAAACTTTGAAACACACTGACACAGGAAACCAACCTGGTGCACTATGTAGTGATGTAATCGCTATTAAATCTGAGGGCGCGAATGACAACGTCACAGATGTCGGTGGAACACACCAAGACATGGTTGCTGTGGCCTCCAACAACCCCTCATCGGAAGAAGGGGGGGTGAACTCACACACAAACGATGACGAGTCATCGCAAGCTGAACACTCAGAAACAGCTACTGCTGTGCTGACGGTTCAGACAAACAAAGATTACACAGACAAGGCTGAGCGTGTGAAGAAACGTCGGAAAAAACCTAAGAGGTTTCTGTGTAACTTTATCAGAAGGGGGGTCGCCAAGAAGGCGTACCTGTCAGTAACACTCGAAGGAGTCCTCACACATGAAGCACTACTGGACGGTGGGGCAGACATAACAATTATGTCAGCTAAACTGTTCGAGGAGCTGAGGACAGCCGCTGGCAGTGTTAACAGGGTAATACCTCTCACAGAATGTGTTGTAGAAATGCAGGGTCTCTCAGAGAAGAGGACAACCCCGACAGCTATAGCAATGGTTCACATGCAGATTGGCAGAATGACACTATACCACCCGGTACACGTGTCTAGTGTTGACTCATTCCCATTTTTGGTTGGCCAGGATTTTATAAATCGATTCGACGCGATTATAGATTATGGTGATCAGACGATGTGGGCCAAGGTGAGCAAACCACTGCCAATAGAAATGCCTCCTGAGTGTAACACAGACTGCATAACAGCAGGTACCGCGGAAGGCGCAAAGGACTCCTCAGCCGAGCACACGAGCCCGGTGAGTATTCCTCTGAAATCATGTGAAACCAAAGAGACCCACCCGGTGGTCCAAACTCTGACCCAACAAGAAAGCCTCCTCTGTGAGCTGGAGCAGTCAGAGTCCACCAAACACTACCTACCACTGGTAGTTAAAGGTGTAGAGATCCAAGGATCCCACACCAACGATGCTGTTCTGTCTCTGTGGACAGATAAATCAGCAATTAACCGAGCTTTCTATGAAACCTTGGTTCACAAACACGTGGGTCTAGAACTAATTAAAAAAGCTTTCCGATTTCCATTAGTTCCCAATAGTTCACAGGTAATGACTGCGGAAGGAGTCATTAACCTAAAACTAAACTGGAACCAACAAGAACTGGTTCACCCGTTTCTCGTGATCCAAAACTTACTACATGCAACCTACATAGGCTCTGACATTTTGGTAAGGTTGGGTGTCCATGTGGACACCATCAACAAGGTGCTGTGGTCCCTAAAACCAGCCTCAAAGGATCCTCCTGTGCTAGACACAGCAAACCTTAAGGCTGGGCAGACCATTCCAGAGGCCTGCCAGGTTGCTA
>NW_023627046.1:1230-2691 GCF_014905685.2 Nematolebias whitei | reverse complement strand
CTGCTCTCCCAGGCTCCGAGACCTCAATCTTCCACTTACACTGCTCTCGCAGGCTCTGAGACCGCCATCTTCCACTGATCTCCCAGGCTCCGAGACCTTGATCTTCCACTGCACTCCCAGGCTTCGAGACCTCGATAATCCACTTCCACTGCTCTCCCAGACTAAGAGACCCTTCCAAGTCTCATCCAGGCTCCAAGACCTCAATCTTCCACTTCCAATGCTCCTCTAGGCTCCGAGACCTCGATATTCCGCTTCCATATCTCCTCCAGGCTCCAAGACCTCTATCTTCCACTTCCACTGATCCTCTATGCTCTGAGACGTTTCCACTGCTCTCCCAGGTTCCGAGACCTCGATCTTCTACTTCCACTGCTCTCTCCAGGCTCCGAGACCTCGATCTTCCATTACCACTGCTCACACAGGCTCTGAGACCTCGATCTTCCACTTCTACTACTCTCCCAGGCTCGGTGACCTCGATCTTCCATTTCTACTGCTCTCCTAAGCTCCGAGACCTCGATCTTCCACTTCCACTGCTCTCCCAGGTTTCCGAGAACTCTATCTTCCACTTCCACTGGTATCCCAGGCTCTGAGACCTCGAGCTTCCACTTACACTTCTCTCGCAGGCTCCGAGACCGCCATCTTCCACTGATCTCCCAGGCTCCGAGAACTTGATCTTCCACTGCACTCCCAGGCTTCCAGACCTCGATAATCCACTTCCACTGCTCTCCCAGACTCCGAGACCCTTCCAAGGCTCATCCAGGCTCCGAGACCTCAATCTTCCACTTCCAGTGCTCCTCTAGGCTCCGAGACCTCGATATTCCACTTCCAATTCTCCTCTAGGCTTTAAGACCTCGATCTTCCACTTCAACTGCTCTCCCAGGCTTTAAGACCTTGAGCTTCCACTTACACTGCTCTCCCAGGGTCAGAGACCATGATCTTCCACTTCCACTGCTATTCCAGGCACCGAGACCTTTTTTTTCCACTTCCACTGCTCTACCATGTTCAGAGATCTAGATCATCCACTTACACTGCTCTCCCAGGCTATTAGACCTCGAGCTTCCACTTACACTGCTCTCCCAGGCCCCGAGACCTCAATCTTCCACTTCCACAGCTCTCCAAGGCTCCGAGACTTTGATCTTCCACTTCCAGTGCTCTCCCAAGCTCCAAGAACTTGATCTTTTACTGCTGTCCCAGGCTTCGAGACCTCGATAATCCACCTCTACTGCTCTCCCAGGCTCCGAGACCTCGATCTTCCACTTCCACCGTTCTCCCAAGCTCCGATACCTAGATCTTCCACTTCCACTGCTTTCAGAGTCTCTGAGAACCTTGCAGTGCTACTCCAGGCTCCGAGACCTCTATCTTCCACTTCCACTGATCCCCTATGCTCTGAGAAATTTCCAGTTCTCTCACAGGTTCCGAGACCTCAATCTTCTACTTCCACTGCTCTCCCAAGCTCTGGGACCT
>NW_023627046.1:0-1220 GCF_014905685.2 Nematolebias whitei | reverse complement strand
CTGCTCTCCCAGGCTCCGAGACCTCAATCTTCCACTTACACTGCTCTCGCAGGCTCTGAGACCGCCATCTTCCACTGATCTCCCAGGCTCCGAGACCTTGATCTTCCACTGCACTCCCAGGCTTCGAGACCTCGATAATCCACTTCCACTGCTCTCCCAGACTAAGAGACCCTTCCAAGTCTCATCCAGGCTCCAAGACCTCAATCTTCCACTTCCAATGCTCCTCTAGGCTCCGAGACCTCGATATTCCGCTTCCATATCTCCTCCAGGCTCCAAGACCTCTATCTTCCACTTCCACTGATCCTCTATGCTCTGAGACGTTTCCACTGCTCTCCCAGGTTCCGAGACCTCGATCTTCTACTTCCACTGCTCTCTCCAGGCTCCGAGACCTCGATCTTCCATTACCACTGCTCACACAGGCTCTGAGACCTCGATCTTCCACTTCTACTACTCTCCCAGGCTCGGTGACCTCGATCTTCCATTTCTACTGCTCTCCTAAGCTCCGAGACCTCGATCTTCCACTTCCACTGCTCTCCCAGGTTTCCGAGAACTCTATCTTCCACTTCCACTGGTATCCCAGGCTCTGAGACCTCGAGCTTCCACTTACACTTCTCTCGCAGGCTCCGAGACCGCCATCTTCCACTGATCTCCCAGGCTCCGAGAACTTGATCTTCCACTGCACTCCCAGGCTTCCAGACCTCGATAATCCACTTCCACTGCTCTCCCAGACTCCGAGACCCTTCCAAGGCTCATCCAGGCTCCGAGACCTCAATCTTCCACTTCCAGTGCTCCTCTAGGCTCCGAGACCTCGATATTCCACTTCCAATTCTCCTCTAGGCTTTAAGACCTCGATCTTCCACTTCAACTGCTCTCCCAGGCTTTAAGACCTTGAGCTTCCACTTACACTGCTCTCCCAGGGTCAGAGACCATGATCTTCCACTTCCACTGCTATTCCAGGCACCGAGACCTTTTTTTTCCACTTCCACTGCTCTACCATGTTCAGAGATCTAGATCATCCACTTACACTGCTCTCCCAGGCTATTAGACCTCGAGCTTCCACTTACACTGCTCTCCCAGGCCCCGAGACCTCAATCTTCCACTTCCACAGCTCTCCAAGGCTCCGAGACTTTGATCTTCCACTTCCAGTGCTCTCCCAAGCTCCAAGAACTTGATCTTTTACTGCTGTCCCAGGCTTCGAGACCTCGATAATCCACCTCTAC
>NW_023627045.1:0-2691 GCF_014905685.2 Nematolebias whitei | reverse complement strand
GACTGTACGTACATATTCTCGTTGTATCTCGGTGCAATGATAATAAAACTTATTCTGATTCCTCTGCCAATCACGTGACATGTGACAAAATCACGTGACTGTGACTGGTCCACATGAAATTTAAAAACTCGCAAGATCCTAGAATCGACTTAGTTAACTAGTCAACTAGTCGATTCAACCCCTAGTTCACTCTGTAGAACTCCAGGCTTTGCAGGATCCACGAGTGGGTTAAGTTATCAAAAGCTTTTTTATAGTCTATCCACACTTAGGTTTTTTATTCTGCTTTTGGCATATCGGATTACCATTTTGTTCATAAGAAGTTGATCTTTGCATCCCTTAGTCGCCTTCCTACAACCTTTCTGTTCTTCAGGCAGCATGCTATTCCCTAATAGGTGGTCATAGATTGTGTTTGCCATTATGCCATTTAGGGTCTTATAAAGTGTTGGGAGACAAGTGATTGGCCAATAGTTCAATCGATAGTTATTATTATTAATATTATTTGCCTGCTCAAGGCAACGTAGAGTGATGAATCCTGGTGAGCTCTGAGGGAGTAATGTCAACCCAAATTTTCATAGTGATCTTTCATACACCCAGATGCAAACACAGCAACATGGAAGCTGGTACTGCACTTATTTTTCAAGTTTTCTAGCTACCAAGAGAGGCAGACAGATGGAGGATATTACCAAGTCCCCTCTTCGCTCCACAATGGGTGAGAAAAACTTCAGCAGAATCAGATTCAGAATGGATAGTTGTTTGTCTCAGCCTCTTGGGGTTAGCAAGAACATAAGAGACAAACAAATTCAGTTATGCTTGTTATCTGCTGTTTTACACATCTGCAGTACATTATTCACACTGTTTGTAATCTGCATCCAAAATACAAGATGTTTTAATGTAAAGATACCTTTTTGCCTGTGGCTACATACTGGGGTGTAACGGTACGCTAAAATCACATTTCGTTTCAGTTCAGTTTCAGGGAGGACTCGGTTCGGTTAATTTTCGGTACAGAAAAAGGCCAAAATGTAGACTTACAAAATGTTTATTTAGAAAATATGCCAAGTAAACAATACGTTTGTATAAAAATAAATAAAAGCGACCCATTTGGATGATATTTTAAATAAATGACACTCTTTACAATAAATAAACTATACTAACAATAATAACTTTTTTAGATTTTTCTACCTGGATTATTGAGCATGCATCAGGACATCAGAATATACTAACAATGATAAAAATTGTAATAAATACAATAACAGTCAGATCCAGAACAATAAGCAGCAAGTGACTGTTTATAATCTAACTAATCAAGTTTTAAGATTTTGGCCAAAAATAACAACTTGTCCAGATTTTCTGCCAAAATCACAGATCTAGTTGCAGTGAATATCTCCAGCGGTGGATAAAACCGCTCACTAACAACAGGTAGCAGGAATAAAGAAGTAGGGTTTTGCTAGTTTTGTAGTGTGGCTGTATTTGGCCTCATCATTACTCACAGCCTCTTCTTGGACCTGCTCTCACAGGTGGGACAGGTCCCTGGAAAAGTTCAGAGTTCACTCATCACAGACTTCTTAGCTGGAGGTGATTTCTGATTTTCCTGAAGAGGAAGAAGACTCAGCTGCTATTTCTGTCCCAGACTGGAAATAAAAGCACAAAGAGGTAAAAAAAAAAAAAGAGTTAATTAGATAATAATAATAATAAAATATAAATACCTCTTCTTGAACGGCCATCATTTCTGTTATGAGGTGGTTGAATCTCTCAGTCATCATCATCATGTGACAGGACTTTAATCTGGTCCAGGGCTTGTAGACGATCAGTTTTATCTTTTTCATAAAGTGCTGCTACAACTTTTTGGCTGAAGTGTTGATGTGATGTCGTAGCGGGGCTCAAGAGCTTTAAAGCTGGCGCATCAACAAGTGAAACGTAGATCCAGAGCTTTAAAAACTCCTATAGCTTGTCCTATTGCTCTGGACCGATCTGAATTACCTGATAAGGGTTGTGTAAATGCTGCTGTTATCGGTGTTTGCACCACGCTGCTAGAAGAGACGGTCACCTTGGGATGATGTCGTTTCAAGCACGTTAACAAGTTAGACGTGTTGCTGTTGCAGATCCAATCTCCGTGAAACAACGTCGACACACAGCTTTGGATTTTTTCACTTGTCTTTTAACAAGAAAGCCACAATGTTTCCAAACAAGAGACCGCAACGAGAAGCTAAGGCTAATGCTGCGCGTGCTGCAACATAATAACGCCGTGCTGAAACACTTAGGAACTTTAGTTCCGCGGCGCATAATCTCTCGTTAATAAAATTTAATTAATGAAAAAAATAATCGAAACTGTACACACGTGGACCGAACCGAACATGCCGTACCGAAAGGGTTCGGTACACCCACGTGTACCTCGGCTTCTCTTTGCCACCTGCAAGCGCTCTTGGCCACGCCCACTTGTCTGCTCTGCACGGAGAACAGCTGATCAGCTGAAGGAGGAAGATTATCCTGCAGTTTGGGCTGCACAGATGTGCAGCAGGTACTAAACAATATAAAATAATTTATTTTAAATTAAAAATCCATGCCAATCGTGTGGCTCATCCATCAATCAGCCAATTGTGTGTCATGTCCAATCTTATTTTGAAAAACCGCGATAGATTGAGTCCGTGATAAACGAACTGTTAAGTAGCGAGGGACTACTGTTTATATATATAT
>NW_023627044.1:0-2691 GCF_014905685.2 Nematolebias whitei | reverse complement strand
TTGCCCCGTAGATCTTTCCAGCCTTGTGGAGGTCTACAATTTAGTCTCTGGTGTGTTTGGACAGCTCTTTGGTCTTAGCCATGTTAGTAAGTAAGTAATCTTTATTTATATAGCACCTTTCACAGACAATGACATCACAAAGTGCTTCTCAAAGTAAAAGTAAACAAAATTTAAATAAAAGCCAGTCTGAATAAGTCTTAAGATCATTTTTGAAAGAGTCAATGGAATCTGAGCAGCGCAGTGACAGAGGGAGAGCGTTCCAAAGCCTCGGGGCCACCACTTGGAATGCTCTGTCTCCACGTGTTTTAAAATAAGTTCTTGGTACCATCAGCAACATTTGATGTGAAGATCTCAAAGTCCTGATGGGACATAGAGGCTTCAAAAGGTCCAGTAAATATTAATAGTTGGAGTCTTACTGAGTGTGTGGGGTGGACAGGTGTCTTCATGCAGCTAACCACCTCAAACAGCTGCTTCTAATTTAGAATAAGAAGTGGAGGTGGACTTTTTAGAGGAGGACTAACAGGTCTTTGAGGACCAGAATTGATGCTGATTGACAGGTGTTCAAATACTTATTTTCCTCACTGTAAATCAATGTTGTTAGAATATCAAATTTAAGCAAAAGACAGTTACGTGTCTTGGAATTGCAAGCTCTACATTCAACCCTCCTCTTTTTTCTCAGGTTGGAACTATAGGGATTGATTTTAGCGCGACAGAGTCAGTGAACAAAATCATAAATTAAAAATGATGATTACATTTATGTACATCCCGCTTTGTAATCCAGGGCGTGGTTCATTTGCTGTGGACACAGAGTGGAGCCTCCTCTCTGCTGTGAGACTGACAGCTGTCAGGGCTTGGGGAAGTGGGAGGAGCTTACAGCACTCTGAGGACAGGCGATTAGTGCTTTCACATCGTAGTTGCCAAGGTCTCCAGTAATACAGAAAAAAAGTCTCTAGATTTGTCGTTAGTTGCTTTAAAAAAAAAAGTTGCTAAAGGGTTCTGAAAACTCGCTAAATAAAGCAACAAAGTCTCTAAGTTGGTGACACTGGAACCATGTCCGCCATTGTGCTCCGCTGCACATTGGTCCTCTTCAAAAGGTTTCTATGGAAGCGCACAGAATGTGCAGCAGCTTCTCATGCTCCCGGGTTTAAGCCTTAATTTAGTTCCTATGAGGCTGTTTTAGGCACTGGTTCCGTGCTTGATTCACGACTCAGGTACAGCTCAACCAAGCTGATGGCCATCAGAGACAGTTTGGTTGAGTTCTCAGCAGACAGCAGCTCCTGAGGACATTGGAATTGCGCAGCAGAGGGTGAGGAGCAACGGTCAAGAGGAGGAGGGGCAAGCGGGGGGCGCGTTGGCCCAGCTTAAGACTAGAAAACTACTGATTCCTACGTTTTTTCTGGCCAATGTCCGCTCACTGAATAACAAAGTAGACTTGTTACTTCTGAGGATGAGTGTTTCTACAGAGATGAAGAACTGTGCTGTTTTTTGCCTGACGGAAACCTGGTTTAACAACAACATGCTGGACTCAGCGTTCCAGATCAACGGAGGTGTCTCTATCTCCTCCACCTGTGTGTGTTTTCTGTCGAGGCAGGAGGAGAAGTAGAGGAGAAACGATGCAGGCAGCAGGCTGTAATGTTTAGAGTTGGAGGTAACCAGGAAAACCTGGAGTGGAGTTTCAGTGGCCTGAGTATTCTTCTATTAATCAAGTGGAATGGATTTGTTCACGAAGACAGAAAACTTCTCTGACTGAACTAATGTTTCATAGTAAAAGTGGGGGGGGGGTCCGAATAAATTTTTTTTAATGTGGGGGGGACATGTCCCCTTCACATATAATGGTTGCAACGCCTATGGGGAGGGGGGAACCTCCTGCTTCTCTGCTTCGTGTTTGGATCTGACTTTAAAAACTAAATTCCAGTATTTAAATCATATTTACCGACACAGAAAGATGTCACATGGAAATAATGTTTTTTTTTTTTATTAAAACATTTACCAGACTTGACTGATTTTCTGTCTCCAATAATAATAATAATAATAATGTCATCACAATGTCAGCACTGTATGTTTCCATACAATGGCGAAATTAGTCTCTGCATTTAACCCATCCACCACCAGGTGGTGCAGTGGGCAGCTATTGAAAGCGCCCGGGGGACATTTTGGGGATGAGACGTGCTGCCCAGAGACGCCACGTGATGTGCAGTGACTGGGGATCGAACCTGGGACTTTCAGGTCCCAAGCCGGCTGCCCTGCCTCTACACCATCTCGGCCCCCATAGACACACGTTTATGCAAAGCTTAAGGCAGCAGCTCTGTTTCCTCCTCGACAGCTTTTAATATTAAAGCTGCGTCATTAGAAATTCTCTGTGCGTTTTCATTATCGCTGAACAAATGAACAGGTCTGTGCATGAAGCGCAAAATCCGGTAACAACACGGAGACGATCTGAAAAAGTGTCGGGGGATGGTCGTCCAGTGTACCTTGTTGGTCATTCAGGTTACACTTCTGGTCACATGATGACAGAGTGGGTGGAGTTATGGTTGGGTATTTCAAACTGTGAGCTAGAGTCAACGTACATCTAATAGGCCCTTTTCACAATGATGTCAGACAACTTCTTTTTTGACTCGATGCTGTGGATCAGTACTTCCGGGTCTATTCTCCCTCGGGAGACCTGTCTGGAAACTTAATGGAATTTCATTC
>NW_023627043.1:1181-2692 GCF_014905685.2 Nematolebias whitei | reverse complement strand
GGAGGAGCAATCAGGAGTTACCCAGAAATAGGCCAGCACCTTTGAGTCTGGCCGCTGAGTGGATCTGCTTAGAGAGAATGGGTCTCTCTCAAGATGTAGTGCGTATGATCCAGGATTCACGTGCTGCATCTACCACAGCGCTGTACACATCAAAGTGGGCAGCTTTTCAGCGCTAGAGTAGGGAGAAAGGTGTAGAGGCCACCTTATGTCCACTAGGTGGCGTGCTGTCCTTTCTGTAGCAGCTGATTGACAGAAATCTGGCATTCAGCACGATTAAAACGTACGCTACAGCCATCTCTTCTTGTCACGAAGGTTTTGGGGACAGAACAGCTTTTAATCATCCGTTGATGAAGCGTTTTTTTAAAGGTGTACTGAGACGCTGTAAGGATGTTACTTTTCTGTGGCCCGGTGTGTCTGTTTCCCTCGTGCTCCCTCATTAGTTTCCATTGTTGCCACCCGTGTCTCGTCCCTGCTGTTTGTTATCATGTCTCGTCTTCTCCTTGTATTTAAGTCACCCTATTCTGTCTTGTTCCTTGTCGGGTCGTTCTTTGTTGGGTACGCTTCCTTGAGTCTCCTGAGTCTCTCCTTGTCTTCCTGGTTCCTCGAGTTCCCCGTGTCTCCTCGAGTTCCCCGTGTCTCCTGAGTTCCCCGTGCCTCCCTCCTTGTTTATGTAAGTTTTGCTGCCCCGTCAGCTTGTTTATTTTGTACTTTTCATTTAACATTAAAAACCTGTTTTTGTATATCTGCCGAGTTGAGTCCCTGTTCTACACTCTGGGTTCGCTCCGACCCCAAATCCTAACAGACGCAGGCCTGTTTTCACGCACACTTGTTCCACAGTGGGATTTAACGCTGGTCTTGCGAGCCCTGATCAAAGCTCCATTCGAGCCACTAGATCAGGTTCAGATTAAATTCTTGTCTCTTAAAAACAGCCCTGCTGTTGGCTTTAACATCCGTTAAGAGGGTGAGTGATTTATCTGCCCTCTCTGTCGCTCCGTCATGTCTCAAAATTCAGGCTGTTGTTTCATGGAATCTCATTTAAACTCACATCTGACTGCATGCATTTACAGTGTGAGATGTTGTTATCAGTCACAGGTTATGACTGTTGTTCTTGTTCTATGGTTATTAATCAGTTCATGACTTCTGTCATCAATCAGTTCATTTGATTAATAATCATCCATCCATCCATCCATTATCTTTACCCGTTTATTCCATTTTTGGTCACGGGGGTCACTGGTGCCCATGTCCAGCAATCACTGTGCGAGGGGCGGGGTACACCCTGGTCAGGTCGCAAGTCCATCGCAGGGCCGATTAATAATCAGTTTATTTATTATTAATATGTTCACAATGAAGAGCTGTGGATCTGCTCTGTTCACGGCCTTTTTCAGCCTCTCCTCTTTTTCTGTTGAAAACCTTTCTGGGGCATTCATGCACTCGGAATGCGTAAATTACGCAATGCACGTCTGTGCATGGTGCGCGTAATTTGCCGCAATGTGTATTTAAGCACATGGAGA
>NW_023627043.1:0-1171 GCF_014905685.2 Nematolebias whitei | reverse complement strand
CTCTTAATGTAATTTATACGGACCGGGTGGGGCCCACACAACAGGTGGGCGTGGACTAATTTTTTCAGCGCAATGCTTTGCATGACGGGATAAACCCACCAGTGACAGCCTTAAAGGGCTACGCCTATACTCATAGAATCTGGGGTTACAGTACGTAACCAATGTTTTATTGAATAGCCTGGATAAAGTTGCAGTTGTTTAAAATATTATTTAAATGTTATTCAAACCATTCTGCACGTAACAATAAAAAATGTATATGTCCCTGCAGTGCTTGTTGAACATTTACATGGTATCACAGCATAAACTGAGAGGATCTGGATGTCTTATGTGTTTTGTGATCCTTGTGTGTCCCTGCTCTCCCTCATGTAATCAAGTTCCTGCTCCTCCTTCTGTCACATGTGTTGTTACACTTCCCCAGGTGTTTGTCATCATTGTCTTGCTAGTGTCCCTTTATATTCCTCATCCTTGTGTCTTCTTCTTTGTACGGTAAATGGATTGTCCAGTTAAGGCGTCTTGTTGTTTTCCACCATGTCTCCTTGTACTCACTAAGTAAGTTTGGATGCCACTTCAGCCCTTTGATTAATTGAAATAAATAGTATTTTACTTTATTCTTGAGTTCTCCGAGTCCTGTCTGCATTTGGGTTCAAACAAGATTCAGCTCATGATATAAACAAAATCAAATTTGCCTTTATTTTGATAAAGTCAAGGCAGAAGTGTTTTATTTTGTTTAGTGTTCTTGGATTTTATGGTGTAATTTTTGACAGTTGTTTGAGATTAGCTCAAGTACTTTAATGTTTTTGACTCTTTTATCCAAGATAATTTTCTCTGTTTCATTAAGATTAAACAAAGAATACTTATGCTTTTCATTAAACATGTAAAAAATATTGAACTTTTTGCTGTAAAGCAGTAATCTGTGTAATCTTCAGCTGGTACAACAATAAGCTGCTTGTCTTACCAGGAAAAAGATTTTATTTTTTGTTTATTTTAAGACTCAATCTATTGTCCCTTCACAATAAAAGGAAGTTTTTGATCATCACATTACATCCAGACCACAAAAAGACTAAATGCTTTTGAGTTTTCAAGACTTAAGAGATGAAATGAGAGGTGATCAGGCTTTACGAGGGCTGCTTCTAATTTTTAGAAATTAGTCAAACATTTCATAAAAAAAAAA
>NW_023627042.1:0-2693 GCF_014905685.2 Nematolebias whitei | reverse complement strand
ATAAACACTGTTCTTTTGTATTTCCCCTGTGTCTGCCTCGTTCTGGGTCTCATACCATCTGGGTTCCCCACGCACTCCTAACATTTTGTGCAGTGATAATGGTCTCTGTGATGTCTTGAAGTGTAGACATTGTCTTAATTGAATTGAATTAGAAGAATTTTGTTTAGGATACAGGGAACAAGCATAGTTATGAGATGGAAGAATTAGCAGATTTGGTATATAACAAGCAGTGATTACATATAATCATGCTGCCTAAACCTTTACAAAGTCTAAATGGATAATGTAGACCTGAGAGTGGTCCTCACTGTCAGGTGGTGAGTCAAAAAACATATTCTAAAAGATGGAAGACATTATTTTGAATGGAATATTTTATGCAGTAGGCGTAAAGAATTGGATTGTGCAGTGTTTAATGAAAGTTTTCACTCTTATGTAATTGAGCGGTTAAAACATCTGTTGTACAATCCAGGACACCAGAATGACTCTGTTGAAGGTAAACGCTGTGGTCCCAGAATAGAACTTGCTAACAGAGGATTAATGTTGATAACAGATGCTTAAGGTTGAATCAGACTTTTAATAATTGGATTGTTTATTTTTCCATCTCAGCAGCCTGAGAAGACAGAGCTGTGGATTGGGGAGGTGAGTCTGGCTAGGCCCACAAAACACATACAAGTAGTCTTCAGATACATACAGCATCCATCTGAGTTGTGATCATGACCCTCTAGTGCTGGGTGCCGGATCGGATACCAGATGTGTTCAGGTGGACGCTGAAGTTGGGTCTGGGAAACTGACCAATGGGACGGTTCAAAGAAACTGTCAGTCGAGCACCACTGACACAACAACAAAGAAATTGTCAGCCAAGCAATATAACTTTTCACTATGGAAACAAAGCAAATATCTATCAGTCCAACAACAAACTGAATTAACTGTCCAGAGGGGGTCCTGGATTTTGTCAACAGCGGGAACATCCAGTCAAAACTCGCTGTATGCTGAGCTATGAACTGCTGCACAAAGCTGAACTGGTCTCCAGACCAAGGGAGACAAACTGAAGATAGAAAGGCTGAAAGAAAAGCTGGTGGTCCATCTGGCCAAGGTCACTAACATCCACTGCAGCCTGACGGAGGTGTCAACCCCACATTTGGTCTGTGATGGTCATCCGAGCGCCTTGGTGTCATGATCAAAACTGCAGTGGGCTTTGATAATAATCACTCACATAGGCTCATTTTACGACAGGTGCCAAAACATGACACAGAAGTACTACTGTGGGGGTGTAGTGAACTTAATCTGGTGTCACGACTAAGCCTAAGGTCAAAATCCTTGACCTTAAGAACCTTGTGGGACAGAAACTGTCATTTTATTGATTTGAATCCAGAAATACAGGTTCACCCATCCTGAGACTTTCTTTCTTGAAGATTCAAGTGAAAAGAACACTCTCTTTTTTATTATCATTACTATTTTACAAATGTTGATAATCAAAGTGTCTTAGTTCAAACCATTTTAGATGTTGCAGTGAACTAATCAATTTTATTAACTGTGTAATGATTTTTTATTCTCATGCAAAGTTAGAACTCAAGTTAAAGCTGTTACAGAGTAATTATGCATTTTCTGATTTTCTGTCTTTGAATGAGCAAGTGTAAGTTGGTCTAAGGTTGGAGTCAAACGCAAAACAAGTTGTTGGAACGAACTGTCATGTTTTTAGAATCCTCTCAGACGTAAATATAGAGGTTTTGGCACCTGTTTCTGAAACGCGCCAAAACAAAACTCTCTCTGTCTGTGAGAACATTTCTGATCTGTCCCATAACAATTCTTGCTGTCTTCTAACCTTTTACGTCACAAAACACACCCCGTCTGGTCGGTTCTGGCCAATGGGAATACTCCCAGATGGACCGGAAAAAGAGCTCTTTAAAATGTCGGTACTTCCTGGTCTACTCAGATCTGTAAACTACTCAGTTCTGCTGGAGTTCTGTGAGGGTTCCACTCGGTTCGGTTGAGTTCAGTTCTGTTCAATTCTGTGCGGAGAAGCCCAGTTCTGGGAGACGGGAAGATCCTGACATGACAACAGAGCTCTTCCGAGTCATGGGAATATAATACTTTCCACTCGCCACTACTTCTGACGAGCTACAGCCATCCTAAGGAGACGCTGGACAGGTAGCGTTAACGGAACTCCATATCTGCTGATTAATCTCAGAAAGGTAATGAGTCAAGTTTCCTACCAAGCGTACCGAGGTGAGCTGGGTTCTGATGGAGAGTGTCGGTTCTGGTGAACACTTCCCCTCACATACCATCTTTACTCCCTTTAACTTCTTTCCCATCTTTAAACTTTTCTCTCAAGTAGAAATTCTTCCAGATATTTTAGAAATGTCTGTGTAAAGTGCTCATCCACATCCGTGTGGGTAAAAGATCATAATTGTACAGTTTTCATAAATGTCTGTGGTGAAGCAACGGAAAAATCATGGCCGTATGATTTTTCCTGATTGATTGCTTATGTTGTTATTTTCATAATTTGCCAAATTAATGTAAATGTTTGATGTTAAATTTGATTCTGTAAATAAATGACCGCATTCATTTTGATGGGTCAAATTTAAATGACGTCTCACGTTTGCATTTCCTTAAATTCAATGCACGTTTTATTCAGTCCAGAAAAATGAGGAATCCGTGTTAAATGATGAATATATCTGAGCATCTGTTCATCTACA
>NW_023627041.1:0-2693 GCF_014905685.2 Nematolebias whitei | reverse complement strand
ATATACATATATGAATGTTTTGGTTCAGTTTCCGGAGATGACTTCTGTAGTGATTTGGAGCTTTATAAATAAACTGAATTGAATTTTCTGTGTTGCGTTTCTGTACTTCCCTGTTCAAACTGAATCGAAACAAAGCACAACACCTGCTTCACACTGATCTGAAGTTTTGTGTAGATCTGAGTGCACGGTATATTCTGTATCCACTTGATGATGAGGATGTTTACTCAAGACCTTTGCTGAGTCTGGAGCAGTAAACAGAACCTGACCCCCCACCCCCGTCCTCTTCGTTGCAGCTTAGTTGCAGTGTTTGTGTTTGTTTATCTGTGGACTCTGTGTTGACTTAATCCTTTGTCCTCTGAGACCCAGATCTGCTCAGCGCCTCACAACCTGAAGCCTCTGTTGGCCTTCACTAATTGACACTTGGAGTTTGACTTTGCTCTGTGGCCTCTTCTCCACCCCTGGAAGTTTGTGCTTTACTTTACGGAGTGTGTCCAGCACCATCTGCAGAGGACAGGGGTCTCTTAGGAACAGATGTCGGACCATAGTTGTGACAGGCTCGATTTTTATTGTCCCGGCGGTATAGCAAAGGGAATGTTTGGTGCCCGAAATTAAAGACAAATGGTAGCTTGGACATGGATTTTATCATTCGCTTGTAAAAATTAAAGTCCAAGCACTCCTTGGAGGAATGCATGTCGCCCACTACCTTTCATGCCAGAATATGAGCCTAAGGCCCCATTTACACGGACACGGCAGGGTGAAACAGGTTTTTTTCAGATGTTGATTTGAGGAAAAAAATCCATGGCGACACGGAACACATTCACTGTTTACATGTAACCAGAGGAACCCCACCCCCCACATCCACTGTAGTTGCCATGCCAGCCTGCTTCCTAAAATTGTTCTAATTAAAATTTGGGTACAAAGAACAAAACCTGACATCCTTGTGTTGTCTGAAACATGGTTAAATAAATCTGTTTCAGATCAGGATATTGCTATTAAGAGTTATAATGTTTTTCGCTGTGATCGTCCCAGGAAAGGTGTAGGTGTAGTTATCTATTTGAAAAGCAGCTTCCATGCAACTCTCTTCTTCTCTGTATCTGTTACAGTTTGAATTTCTGGCTGTTAAACTTCAATTTCAGAAAAATCAGTCTCTCACAGTCATGGATTTTTATAGGCCTCCCTCAGCTTGCAGTGAGGCTCTGCACTCTTTAAATAATTGTTTCTCAGGGTTAAATACGGGTGAGATTGTCTTAGTGGGCGACTTAAACCGTGACAGGTTGTCATCAGCCTCAGATAGCCTAAAATCTATTTGTGACTCACACAATCCAAGTCAACTAATAGATAGCCGTACCCGGCCTAACATAAAAACCTACTAAATCATCACTTCTTGAAGTAATAATAACAAATGCCCCTCACAAGTTCACAGATGTTGGTGTTTTTGGGGAATGATTTGAGTGACCACTGTGCAATTACGGTTGTCAGAAATGCCAAACTTCCCAAAGTTAAACCACAAATACTTTTGAAAAGAGACTTTAAGCATTTTCATGAGCAGGCTTTTCTGCACGAATTGTCTAAAACTGAATGGAAACAAATTTCTCTCTTTGATGATGTTGAGTTGGCATGGACATTTTTTAAAAATGAATTTTTAAAGGTAGTACACAAACATGCACCTATGCGTAAATTCAGAATAAAGGGACGAAATAACCCCTGGTTTTCCACTGAAATTAGTAATCTCCTCAGACAGAGAGATCACGCATGGGCTAAGGCAAGAAAAACAAAAGTGGAGGCTGACTGGATTAACATTCGTCAACTTCACAATAAATTTACCTCTAAAATTAAAAAAATCTAAATCTGAATTTTATTTAGCAGAAACCACCAAAATTCTAAATGATCCCAAGAAGTTTTGGAATACTGTGAGATCAGTTTCTGGTGGTCTGCCTTCTAGTCAAATGCCAAACTTCTTGGTCAAAGACTCCGTAAACCTGATTGATAAATGTGCCATGTTAAATTATTTTAATGAACATTTCACTGCAGCAGGGGACTTATTTAATTAATTTAATAGTGATCCAACAGTAGAAAAAATTGTACCTGCTAGCTCTAAACCTGCTGAAAATGTTTTTCATTTTACACAGGTATGTGTCTCTGAGGTACGTGGTGCACTACAAAAACTGGACTCCAAAAAATCAGCTGGTCCGGATGGTCTGGAACCTTTCTTTCTAAAACTAGCTGCTGATTTGAGTGATGAGCCTTTAACTTGTATTTTTAATCTAAGCCTCATCACAAACAAAGTTCCTGAAGTCTGGAAATCTGCATTCGTTCTTCCATTATTAAAAGGAGGTGAGACGTCAATCGTGAACAATTATAGACCCATCTGTAAATTATGTATTTTAGCAAAAGTGTTGGAAAAGTTGGTCTGTGATCAATTGAAAGAATTCTTAGAAACAAATAATCTTTTAAACCCTTTTCAGTCCGATTTTAGGAAGCAGCATAGCACTGTAAGTGCTGCTCTAAAAGTTTTACATGATGTTTGAGGCACAGGATTCTAGAAAGGTTTGCTATGCTCTGTTTATTGATTTATCCAAGGCCTTTGATTGTTTATTGATTTATCCAAGGCATTTGATTATTGATTTATCCAAGGCATTTGATTGTTTATTGATTTATCCAAGGCATTTGATTGTTTATTGATTTATCCAAGG
>NW_023627040.1:0-2694 GCF_014905685.2 Nematolebias whitei | reverse complement strand
TGAAGAGCTGGAACTGTCTTTGTGAGTGTTTAAATCTGGGTTCTTGGCAAGTTGTTTTTTATTCTCCTCACTCTTTAAAGAAACTGTAGTGACCAAAAACCTGACATTGGTCTCCTCCAAATTGAGTTGGTCTCCCACCAGACTGGTCTATGGGTCTTTTCTTCCACTCTATGATAAGAGGCTCTGGGTCCTGCTGGTCCACATCAGGCCTTCAGTCTTGAGGAGCTTCTTCTTTTAATCAGCTCTAAACAGAAGCAGGAACCACTGAAACACATGAACATTAAGGACAATGTTACTTCAACACACACACACACACACACACACACACACACACACACACACACACACACACACACACACACACACACCAACACACACAATTTTACACTCACAATCACCATATTATGTCTGCATATACATTAATACCAACATAATAGTACAAAAGAACAATTTTAAAGACTGAAAAACTAAATTTCAAGTTATTCTGTTCTGAACAAAGGACCACCTGTGACAAATTAATTTTTTTAATATCACCCTTTTGAATTTATCGAAGGGCAGCACGGTGGTGCAACTGGTAGAGCTGCTGCCTCTCAGTGAGCAGGTCCCTGGTTCAAATCCCAGTCCGGGGGCTTTTCTGGGTGGAGTTTGCATATTCTCTCTGTGCATGTGTGGGTTTTCTCCAGGTACTTCAGTTTCCTCCCACAGACCAAAAACATGCATGTTAGACTGATTGGTAACTCTAAATTGTCCCTAGGTGTGAGTGAGAGAGTGAATGGTTGTTTGTCTCGTTTGTCTCTGTGTGTCCCTGTGATGAACTTGCGACCCGTCCAGGGTGTACCCCGCCCCTCGCACAGTGATTGCTGGACATGGGCACCGGCGACCCCCGTGACCCAAGAATGAAAGAAGCAGGTAAAAGATAATGGATGGATGAATTTAACGATTACTTAACATGTAAATCACATTTCCAGTGTCAACCTTTAGGAGTTTTATCACTGAGAATAAACTTGCTCATTATCAAGGTTGCTGTTAAAAATGACAATTTATGAACTTTCTTGCTGCTAAAAATACTTGAACATTAAAAATCACATGATTGTTAATAATACAGGCAAACCACCAGTTATTGAGAAGGCATCATTTATATTTCATATTTGATCATTAAATGCATTACATTTTTCATAAAGTCTGGTCACAAATATCAACAATTTAGCTCATTCCAATCTCCAAAACCATGTTTTTAATGATTTAATACAGTGTAGGACTCAAATAAGCAAATTATGATGAACTACAAACATCTAAAATTGACTCCTTCACAGAGAGAACATTTGGAGGGTTTTGGACAAAAACAAAAAAGTTAATCAGAGACACACCTTTGCTAGAGTTTTGTTCAAATGTACCCATTTTAGTGTTAATATTGTTTATTTCCAAAAACTAAAGCAACAGAAACAGCAAATTATACAGAGACAGGCTGTGCACGCTCCCGTGGGTCACTGTTATAAAAGTCATCAGATTTGTCTCATTGCCTGCTCGTCTCTCTGCTCCTCTTGTGCTCCTCCCTTCTCCCCAGCTCTACCTGTCTGCTCCTCTCCAGCTAATATACTGTAGCATCACCTGCGGGGGCCACGCCTCGTCCTCCTCTCCCTCAGGTGGTGGAAGAATCAGTGAACGTCATTCTGTGGGTTCAGCTACTCTGACAGATGTTTTTAAAAATCTGCCAGCTTCAATACGGACTCCAGTTCTTTTTCAAACTTGTTCTGACAAATATGTTCTTTTATTTTGAGCACGGCTCTTGAACGTCTTCCACGACATGTGGACAGCTGTCAGTCAATCATTGAGGGACACACCTCCTTTCTAGCAACACACATTCTGATTGATCAGCTCATGGCCAGTGAGCCCACATGGGCAGTGGAAGTTCCTTATATGGGCGACATGGGCGGCCTCCAGCAGGGGGCGGCATAACACGGCATAACACCACCACCACCATCACCCCCCTCCCCCTCCCCGCGCACTCACGATCGCTGAAGACATTGTAATAATTAGGGATGGGGCAGATCCGATCCAGTATCTGTATCGGCCTCAGATACCAGCATAATTTATGTATCGGATTTTTCCAATCCACGTGCCGATATTTCCAATCCATGATGCAAGTTGCCTTTAAACTATGGAATGGATTTCCTGAACGGTGGCGTGTCTCATGAACCCAGAGTAATAAGACCCGCCTCACATTCAGGAAATCTAGTTCATAGTTTGCAGCCAGCTACAACGTGAGGACTGAGTTAGCAGTACTGTGGCTAACAGCTAACAAACTTTTCATCTAAAAATGTCCGCTGTGTGGAATTATTTTACACTAAAAACACCACAAATCAAGACAGCAACTTGCAATGTCTGCAGAGCCATAGCGCCACATTAAACCGCGGTAAAGTCAGGTCGTTTTCACACCTGATAGTCCGGTAGACTCGGTTCAGGACCAATATTCATGAGCTTTTGTTTACATTTGAGCTGGTGAGTTTGCATTCACACTGCACTGTGTAGTCGAGTCAACCTGTTGAACCAACCTATTCCCCCGCTCGCCTGTGGGGGCGCTGCACCAAGAACTATTGAAAGAAACGACACAAAAACCTTTGAAGACACGTCTTCTTCTTCTGTAAATAAAAATTAAAATGAAGTGGCATCAATTTTTAGCAGTTTTAAGAGTTA
>NW_023627039.1:0-2695 GCF_014905685.2 Nematolebias whitei | reverse complement strand
TTAAAGTTTCTATTTTTGCTGAAACATTTCACCTTCCATCCGGAAAGCTTTCTTCAGTCAAGGAAAAAAACAACGCAAAACTGAATCTTCCCTGAAACAGCTTACTCCAAAGTTGAACGAACCAGTTATATTGGTGCTAAGATGGTGTCTTCGGCACGCCCCTGCCTCTGTTGCCGGCCCTCTCCCTTGTTGACAGTTGTGTCAAACTGGTTCAAAAACAAAAATATCCATGCTCAATAATCCAGGGATACAATACAACAATTTTCAGAAAGATTATCTGGACAGTGTCTTTTTTTTTTTGCTGAACTGTATCATCTTACATCCGGATTGCTTCGTCAGTCAAGGAAACACAAGACCCAAAACTGATTCTTCCCCCAACAGCTTACCACAAAGTGGAACAAACCAGTTATCTAAGTGCAAAGATGGTGTCTTTGGCATGCCCCCTCCACTGTTGCCGTCCGTCTTCCTTTTTGACATTCATGTCAATCTGGTTCAAAACAAAAACGCCCATTCTCTATAATCCAGGTATACAATCCAACAATTTTCAGTCAGGTCATCTGGACACACTCAAATTTTTGCTGAAACATTTCACCTTCCATCCCGAATGCTTCATGAGTCAAGGAAACACACAACACAAAACTCATTCTTCCCCGAAACAGCTTACTCCGAAACGGAACAAAGCAATTATTTAGGTGCATAATTAGGCCCTTTTCCTCATCGATAGTCATGTCAAACTGGTTCAAAACCAAAAAAGTCCATGCTCAATTGTCCAGGTATACAATCGAACAATGTTCTGTCATGTCATGTTTTCTATCTATTTTTTGCTGAAAGGTTTCACCTTCCACCCACAAGGCTTCATCAGTCAAAGAAACAATACAACGTAAAAATGATTCTTCCCCCAAACCACTTACTCGAAAGTGGAACAAACCAGTTAATGTGGTGCTAAGATGGTGTTTAGGCACTCCCCTTCCTCTGTTGCCAGCACTCTTCCTCGTAGACAGTCATGTCAAACTGGTTCAAAACCAAAAAAAATCCATGCTCAATAATTCAGGAATACAATTGAACTATGTTCAGTCAGGTCATCTTTACAGTTTATATTTTGGCTGAAATGTTTCACCTTCCATCCGGAAGGCTTCATCAGTCCAGAAAACTCACAACACAAAATTGATTTTCCCCCCAAATCTGCTTACTCCACAGTGGAACAATCCAGTTATGTTTGTGCAAAGATGGTGTTTTGGAATGCCCCATCCTCTGTTGTACCATCTTTCTCCGCGGAAGTCATGTCAAACTGGTTCAAAACAAATAATGTCCATTTTCAATAATACAGGTATACAATCGAACTATGTTCAGTCAGGTCATCTTTACAGTTTCTATTTTTTGCTGAAACATTTCACCTTCCATCCAGAAGGCTTCATCAGTCAAGGAAACACACAGCACAAAACTTATTATTCCCCCAAAAAGCTCCACTCAAACTGGAACAAACCAGTTATGTTGGTGCAAAGATGTGGTCTTTGGCACATCCCCGCCTCTATTGCCGGCCCTCTTCCTAGTCGACAGTCATGTCAAACTGGTTCAAAACCAAAAAAAGTCATTTTTCAATAATACAGGTATATAATTGAACAATTTTCAGTCAGGTCATCTTTACAGTTTCTAATTTTTTGCTGAAACATTTCACCTTCCATCCAGAAGGCTTTATCAGTCAAGGAAACACACAGCACAAAACTTATTCTTCCCCCAACCAGCTTAGTCAACATGGAGCAATCCATATATGTTGGTGCTAAGATGGTGTCTTTGGCACGCCCCCGCCTCTGTTGCCGGCCGTCATCCTTGTCGACAGACATGTCAAAATGGTTCAAAACAAAAAAATTCCATGCTCATAAGTATACAATCGAAAAATGTTCAGTCAGGTCATCTTTAAAGTTTCTATTTTTGCTAAGACATTTCACCTTCCATCCGGAAAGCTTTCTTCAGTCATGGAAAAAAACAACGCAAAACTTAATCTTCCCTCAAACAGCTTACTCCAAAGTGGAACGAACCAGTTATATTGGTGCTCAGATGGTGTCTTCGGCCCGCCCCCTGCCTCTGTTGCCGGCCCTCTTCCTCGTCAACAGTCATGTCAGACTGGTTCAAAAACAAAAATGTCCATGCTCAATAATCCAGGGATACAATACAACAATTTTCAGAAAGGTTATCTGGACAGTGTTTTTTTTTTCTGAACTGTTTCATCTTACATCCGGATTGCTTCGTCAGTCAAGGAAACACAAAACCCAAAACTGATTCTTCCCCCAACAGCTTACCACAAAGTGGAACAAACCAGTTATCTAAGTGCAAAGATGGTGTCTTTGGCATGCCCCCTCCACTGTTGCTGGCCGTCTTCCTTGTCGACATTCATGTCAATCTGGTTCAAAACAAAAACGCCCATTCTCAATAATCCAGGTATACAATCCAACAATTTTCAGTCAGGTCATCTGGACACACTCAAATTTTTACAGTTTATATTTTGGCTGAAATGTTTCACCTTCCATCCGGAAGGCTTCATCAGTCAAGGAAACTCACAACACAAAACTGATTTTCTCCCCAAAACAGCTTACTCCACAGTGGAACAAACCAGTTATGTTTGTGCAAAGATGGTGTTTTGGAATGCCCCGTCCTCTGTTGTCCCATCTTTCTCCGCGGAAGTCATGTCAAACTGGTT